>NW_027590495.1:67500-135000 GCF_964213995.1 Mustelus asterias
TACCCAGACCATATCCCCATTGAGTCTGCACTGACCCTCCCCGATGCAGCATCTTACCCAGACCATATCCCCATAACCTCATGTACTTACCCCACTAATCCCCCTAACCGACATATCTTTGGATACGAAGGGGCAATTTAGCAGGGCCAATGCACCTAACCTGCACATCTTTGAACTGTGGGAGGAAACTGTGGGCAGCACGGTAGCACAGTGGTTAGCACTGCTGCTTCACAGCTCCAGGGACCTGGGTTCGATTCCCGGCTTGGGTCACTGTCGGTGTGGAGTTTGCACATTCTCCTCGTGTCTGCATGGGTTTCCTCCGGGTGCTCCGGTTTCCTCCCACAGTCCAAAGATGTGCGGGTTAGGTTGATTGGCCATGCTAAAAAATGCCCCTTAGTGTCCTGAGATGCGTAGGTTAGAGGGATTAACAGGGAAATATGTAGGGATATGGGGGTACGGCCTGGGTGGGATTGTGATCGGTGCAGACTCGATGGGCCAAATGGCCTCTTTCTGCACTGTAGGGTTTCTATGTCTATGAAACTGGAGCACCCGGAGGAAACCCACGCAGATACTGGGGAACGTGTAAACTCCGCACAGACAGTGACCCGAGGCCGGAATTGAACCCGGGTCCCTGGCGCTGTGAGGCAGCAGTGCCACCGTGAGAAAACAGGGAATTATAGGCCAGGAAGCCTGATGTCAGTCGTGGGGAAAATTCCAGAATCCTTCATCAAAGATTTTATAGCAAAACTCTTGGTAAACAGTGTCAGGATTGGATAGAGTCAGCATGGGTTTATGTAACCAGGAGAGTTGATGAGGGGGAGTCAGAGGACTTTCAGAAAGCTTTCAACATGAGATTAGCGTGTGTAAAATTAAAACACATGGATTGGGGTGATATCGAGATGGATAGAAAACTGGCTGGCAGACCGGAAACAGAGTAGGAATAAACGGGTCTTTTTCCAATTGGCAGGCAGTGACTGGTGGGGTATTGAGGGATCAGCACTGGGACCCCAGCTATTCACAACATAATTTCATGCTTTAGATGAGGGGACTAAATGCATTATCTCCAAGCATGCAGATGATACAAAGTTGGGTGGGAGGGTGAGCTGTGAGGAGGATGCAGAGATGCTTCAGCGTGATTTGGACAGGCTGAGTGTGTGGGTATCTGCATGGCAGATGCAGCATAATGAGAAGTTATCCAATGGGAAGGCAGCTTACTATCAAAAAGATTAAAAAGTATCTGGATGAGCACTTGGCACATCACAGTCAGGGGGATGGGCCAAGTGCTGGCAGATGGGATGAGTTAAAGTAAAGTTTATTTATTAGTGTCACAAGTAGGCTTACATTAACACTGCAATGAAGTTACTGCGAAAATCCTCTAGTCGCCACACTCCGGCGCCTGTTCGGGTACACTGAGGGAGAATTTAGCACGACCAATGCACCTAGGATTGCGGATGTGGTTCCGTTATTTAAGAAAGGGAGAAGAGATAGCCCGGGAAATTATAGACCAGTGAGTCTAACCTCAGTGGTTGGTAAGTTGATGGAGAAGATCCTGAGAGGCAGGATTTATGAACATCTGGAGAAGAATAGTATGATCAGAAATAGCCAGCACGGCTTTGTCCAAAGCAGATCATGCCTTACGAGCCTAATTGAATTTTTTGAAGATGTAACTGGACACATAGACGAGGGAAGAGCGTTAGATGTAGTTTATATGGATTTCAGCAAGGCGTTTGATAAGGTGCCCCATGCAAGGCTCATTGAGAAAGTGAAGGGGCATGGGATACAAGGGGACATTGCCTTGTGGATTCAGAACTGGCTTGCCCACAGAAGGCAAAGAGTGGTTGTAGATGGGTCTTTTTCAGCATGAAGGTTGGTCACCAGTGGAGTGCCCCAGGGATCTGTTCTGGGACCCTTGCTATTTGTGATTTTTATAAATGACCTGGATGAGGAAGTGAAAGGATGGGTTGGCAAGTTTGCTGATGACACAAAGGTTGGTGGTGTTGTGGATAGTGTGGAGGGATGTCAGCAGTTGCAACGAGACAAAGATAAGATGCAAGACTGGGCGGAGAAGTGGCAGATGGTCTTCAACCCAGATAAGTGTGTGGTGGTTCATTTTGGCCGGTCGAATAGGATGAAAGAATGTAATATTAAGGGTTGAACGCTTGGCAGTGTGGAAGATCAGAAGGATCTTGGGGTCCGGGTTCATAGGACGCTCAAAGCAGCGTCGCAGGTAGAGGCTGTGGTTAAGAAGGCGTATGGAATACTGGCCTTCATCAATAGAGGAATTGAGTTTAGAAATCGGGAGATAATGTTGCAGCTGTATAGGACCCTGGTCAGACCCCACCTGGAGTACTGTGCCCAGTTCTGGTCGCCTCATTACAGAAAGGATGTGGAAGCCATAGAAAGGGTGCAGAGGAGATTTACAAGGATGTTGCCTGGATTAGGTGGCATGCCTTATGAGGATAGGCTGAGAGAGCTAGGTCTATTCTCCTTGGAGAGGCGAAGGATGAGAGGTGACCTGATAGAGGTGTATAAGATGTTGAGAGGTATTGATAGAGTGGATTCTCAGAGGCTTTTACCCAGGGCTGAAATGGTTGCCACAAGAGGTCACAGGTTTAGGGTGCTGGGGAGTAGGTACAGAGGAGATGTTAGGGGTAAGTTTTTCACTCAGAGGGTGGTGGGTGCGTGGAATCGGCTGCCGGTAGTGGTGGTGGAGGCGGATTCGATAGGGTCTTTTAAGAGACTTTTGGATAAGTTCATGGAAGTTAGTAAGATAGAGGGTTATAGGTAAGCCTAGTAGGTAGGGACATGTTCGGCGCAACTTGTGGGTCGAAGGGCCTGTTTGTGCTGTAGCTTTTCTATGTTCGTTGTTCTATGTTCTGTCCCACTGCAAGTTCCTCTCTAGTCCAGAACGGATGTCCCGAACCCTGGCACCGGGCAGGCAACACAGCCTCCCAGACTCTCATTTCTTGCCTCAGAGAACGGTGTCAATCCCCCTCACTATACTGTCCCCTACTACCAGTGCAATCTTATGTGCTTCCCCCACTTGAATGGCTTCCTGTATCACAGTGCAATGGTCAGTCAGCCCATCCACCCTCCAGCCCCCACACTCATCCAAATAAACTGAGAGAACCTCAAACCTGTTGGACAGTTGCAGAGGCTGATGCTCCTAAATTTTGGGTCCCCTTCCCTGCCTCCACTGCAGTCACACCCCCCTGCCCCTGACCACTTTCCAAACCAGAAGACCCTATTCTAAGGGGTGTGACCGCCTCCTGAAACTAACCCTCTCCCTTCCTGATGTGTTGCAGTGTCTGCAGCTCAGCCTCCAGCTCGATGACTCTGAGCCAAAGCTCCTCAAGCTGTGCGCAGTTAGTACGGACGTGTTTGCCCTGGATCACAGTGTAATCCAGGAGCTCCCACATGCTGCAGCCTTAACACATCACCTGCCATCCGTAACGTGTTTTAAATAATTAAATTATCATATTATTTAATTATTTATTTTATGTTAGATATTTATTAATCTTATCCCAAACAGACAGCAGATAATGGGAGTATATCTGCTGTCTTATTCTCGATCAAGCTGGATGTGTTGGTGCAGTTTGGGCAGTGAGTGGGTTGTGTACATTGACTAACCTGCATCTGTGTACTTAGTTTCATCAACAGAGGAACTCCATCCCACTGAATTCTGAGCTTGCAGCGAGATGTTATAACCGCTTGCACATTCAATCTTGGTAAATCTCTGTTCTGTCTGATTGACAGCAATTGGCAAACTCCATTTGTGGGTAAAATTTTGGTCATAATCTCTCCAACGAGTAATATTTATCTAGAAAAGACAGTAAGGGCAGTATTAAAAATAACTGAACCTTTAGTCACAGTGTCTAGACAAGGAGAGAGAAATCCATCGCAGACACTGTCCAGACACAGAGAGACGAACCAGTCACAGACAAGGAGGAATCAGTTGCAGTGTCTGGACACAGAGGAATCAATCACAGACAGCGCGAGACACAGAACAATCAGTCACAGACTGTTCTAGAGTGTGAAGAATCAGTCACAGACAGCGTCGAGACACAGAACAATCAGTCACAGACTGTTCTAGAGTGTGAAGAATCAGTCACAGTGTCCAGACAGAGAGAGAGAAAGAGAGGAATCCGTCACAGAGAGACAGTCGATCATACCTGATATCCAAGGATTGGGCCATTGCAGTTGTCCAATTGTTCCCATTTAATACGCAGTGTGTCCTTTATTATCCACAGGAGTATAATCACGGGTTTTCTCGGCACTAAGAATGAAAAGAACAGGCCACTGGTTGCTGAGGGAGATTGGAATAACATCAGCAGAATTGTAGACAGGAGCATGCTGATGGTATATCTAATGTCAGGTACTCACCATGAACACAGAGTTAGGAGGGGACCATAAGACATAGGAGCAGAATGAGGCCACTCGGCCCATCGAGTCTGCTCCGCCATTCAATCATGGCTGATATTTTTCTCATCCCCATTCTCCTGCCTTTTCCCCATAACCCCTGATCCCCTTATTCATCAAGAACCTATCTATCTCTGTCTTAAAGACACTCAATGGGGATAAATGGGTGTTTTTCTGGTTGGCGATCAGTGACTAGTGGTGTGCCTCAGGGATCAGTGTTGGGACCGCAATTGTTTACGATTCAAATAGATGATTTGGAGTTGGGGACCAAGTGCAGTGTGTCACAATTCACAGATGACACTAAGATGGGTGGCAGAGCAAAGTGTGCAGAGGATGCTGAAAGTCTGCAAAGGGATATAGATAATCTAAGTGAGTGGGCGAGGGTCTGGCAGATGGAGTACAATGTTGGTAAATGCGAGGTCATCCATTTTGGTAGGAATAACAGCAAAATGGACTATTATTTAACTGGCAAAAAATTGCAGTATGCTGCTGTGCAGAGGGACCTGGGTGTCCTTGTGCAGGAATCTCAAGGAGTTGGTTTGCAGGTGCAGCAGGTAATTAAGAAGGCAAATGGAATTTTGTCCTTCATTGCGAGAGGGATGGAGTTTAAAAACAGCGAGATTATGTTGCAGCTGTATAAGGTGCTGGTGAGGCCACACCTGGAGTACTGTGTACAGTTTTGGTCTCCTTACTTGAGAAAGTATATACTGGCACTGGAGGGGGTGCAGAGGAGATTCACTCGGTTGATTCCGGAGTTGAGAGGGTTGGCTTATGAGGAGAGACTGAGTAGACTGGGGCTATACGCATTGCAATTCAGAAGAATGAGGGGAGATCTTATAGAAACATACAAGATTATGAAGGGAATAGATAAGATAGAAGCAGGGAAGTTGTTTCCACTGGCGAGTGAAACTAGAACTAGGGGCATGGCCTCAAAATAAGGGGAAGCAGATTTAGGACTGAGTTGAGGAGGAACTTCTTCACCCAAAGGGTTGTGAATCTGTGGAATTCCCTGCCCAGTGAAGCAGTTGAGGCTACCTCATTGAATGTTTTTAAGGCAAGGATAGATAAATTTTTGAACAGTAAAGGAATTAAGGGTTATGGTGAGCGGGCGGGTAAGTGGAGCTGAGTCCACAAAAATTGATGTTATTGAATGGCGGAGCAGGCTCGAGGGGCCAGATGGCCGACTCCTGCTCCTAGTTCTTATGTTTATGTTTCTGACCGGGCCTCCACAGCCTTCTGCGGCAAAGAGTTCCACAGATTCACCACTCTCTGACTGAAGAAATTCCTCCTCATCTCTGTTTTAAAGGATCGTCCCTTTCGCCTGAGGTTGTGCCTCTGGTTCTAGTTTTTCCTACGAGTGGAAACATCTTCTCCAGGCCTCACAGTATTCTGTAAGTTTCACTAAGATCCCTCGGTTTTCACAGAGGAGAAGGACATGGGTGGATGTACTGCGGGCTTGCGGTGGATTGAAAGGATTGAGTATGTGGACTTTAAGAAAGAGGTTGTGCTGGAATCTTTGAATGGCATCAAGATAGATAAGTCGCCGGGTCCGGATGGGATGGACCCCAGGTTACTGTGGGAGGCGAGGGAAGAGATTGCAGAGCCTCTGGCGATGATCTTTGCGTCATCGATGGAGACGGGAAAGGTGCCGGAGGATTGGAGGATTGCGGATGTGGTTCCTATTTTCAAGAAGGGGAATAGGGATAGCCCAGAAAATTACCGACCGGTGAGTCTAACCTCAGTGGTTGGTAAACTGATGGAGAAGATCCTGAGAGACAGGATATATGAGCATTTAGAGAGGTTTAGTATGCTCAAGAATACTCAGCATGACTTTGTCAAAGGCAGATCGTGCCTTACGAGCCTGGTGGAGTTCTTCGAAAATGTGACTAAACACATTGACGAAGGGAAAGCGGTAGATGTGGTTTATATGGATTTTAGCAAGGCGTTCGATAAGGTCCCCCATGCAAAGCTTCTGGAAAAAGTGAGAGGGCATGGGATCCAAGGGGCTGCTGCCCGGTGGATCCAGAACTGGCTTGCCCAAAGGAGGCAGAGAGTGGGTATAGATGGGTCTTTTTCTAAATGGAGGTCGGTCACCAGTGGTGTGCCCCAGGGATCTGTTCTGGGACCCTTGCTGTTTGTCATTTTCATAAATGACCTGGATGAGGAAGTGGAGGGATGGGTTGGTAAGTTTGCCGGCGACACGAAGGTTGGTGGGGTTGTGGATAGTCTGGAGGGATGTCAGAAGTTACAGAGGGACATAGATAGGATGCAAGACTGGGCGGACAAGTGGCAGATGGACTTCAACCCAGATAAATGCGTAGTGGTCCATTTTGGCAGGTCAAATGGGATGAAGGAGTACAATACAAAGGGAAAGACTCTTAGTACTGTAGAGGATCAGAAGGACCTTGGGGTCCGGGTCCATAGGACTCTGAAATCGGCCCCGCAGGTGGAGGAGGTGGTTAAGAAGGCGTATGGTGTGCTGGCCTTCATCAATCGAGGGATTGAGTTTAGGAGTCCGGGGATAATGATGCAGCTATATAAGACCCTCGTAAGACCTCACTTGGAGTACTGTGCTCAGTTCTGGTCGCCTCACTATAGGAAGGATGTGGAAAAGATTGAAAGGGTGCAGAGGAGATTTACAAGGATGTTGCCTGGATTGAGTGGCATGCCTTATGAGGATAGGCTGAGGGAGCTCGGTCTTTTCTCCTTGGAGAGACGAAGGATGAGAGGAGACCTAATAGAGGTGTATAAGATGTTGAGAGGCATAGATCGGGTGGACTCTCAGAGGCTTTTTCCCAGGGTGGAAATGTCTGCTACGGGAGGACACAAGTTTAAGGTGCTGGGGGGTAGGTACAGGGGAGATGTTAGGGGTAAGTTTTTCACACAGAGGGTGGTGGGCGAGTGGAATCGGCTGCCGTCAGTGGTGGTGGAGGCGAACTCAATAGGATCTTTTAAGAGACTCCTGGATGAGTGCATAGAGCTCAATAGGATGGAGGGTTATAGGTAGGTCTAGAAGGTAGGGATGTGTTCGGCACAACTTGTGGGGCCGAAGGGCCTGTTTGTGCTGTCGTTTTTCTATGTTTCTATGTTTCTATCCCCCCTCATCCTTCCAAACTCCAACAAGCACAGATCTAGAGTCCTCAAGCGTTCCTCATGCAACAAGCTCTTCATTCCAGGGGTCATTCTTGTGAACCTCCTCTGGATCCTTTCCAAGGCAAGCACATCCTTCCTGAGATACGGGGCCCAAAACTGTTCACAATACTCCAAATGGGGTCTGACCAGAGCCTTATACAGCCTCAGAAGTACATCCCTGCTCTTGTATTCTAGACCTCTCGACATGAATGCTAACATTTGCCTTCCTAACTGCCGACTGAACCTGCACGTTAACCTTAAGAGAATTTTGAACAATGATTCCCAAGTCCCTTCATGCTTCTGACTTCCTAAGCATTTCCCCATTTGGAAAATAGTCTCTGCCTCCAATCCTCCTTCCAAAGTGCATAACCTCACACTTTTCCACATTGTATTCCATCTGCCACTTCTTTGCCCACTCTCCTAACCTGTCCAAGTCCTTCTGCAGCCCCCCTGCTTCCTCAACACTACCTGTCCCTCTACATATCTTTGTATCATCTGCAAACTTAGCAACAGTGCCTTCAGTTCCTTCCTCCAAATCGTTAGTGTATATTGTGAAAAGTTGTGGTCCCAGCACCGACCCCTGAGGCACACCACTAGTCACCGGCTGCCATCCTGAAACAGACCCCTTTATCCCCACTCTCTGCATCTGCCAGTCAACTAATCCTCTACCCATGCCAGGATCTTGCCATTAACACCATGGGATTTTAATTTATTTAACAGTCTCCTGTGCGGCACCTTGTGAAAGGCCTTTTGAAAATCTAAATAAATCACGTCCACTGGTTCTCCTTTATCTAACTTCCTTGTTACCTCCTCAAAGAACTCTAACAGATTTGTCAGACATGATCTCCCTTTGACAAAGCCGTGCTGACTCAGTCCTACTTTATCATCCACTTCCAATTACATCATCTTTAATAATGGACTCTAAAATCTTGATGTGGAAATGCCGGCGTTGGACTGGGGTGAACACAGTAAGAAGTCTAACAACACCAGGTTCAAGTCCAACAGGTTTATTTGGTAGCAAAAGGTGGCTTTTGCTACCAAATAAACCTGTTGGACTTTAACCTGGTGTTGTTAGACTTCTTACTCCAAAATCTTGCCAATGACGAAAGTCAGGCTAACCGGCCTATAATTACCCGTCTGCTGCCCCTCCCTTCTTAAACAGCGGTGTTACATTCGCTACTTCCCAGTCCTCTGGTACCCTCCCTGCCTCCAGTGATTCCTGGAAGATCACCACCGCCTCCACAATTTCCTCAGCTCTCTTTTAGAATCCTGGGGTGTAGTCCATCTGGTCCAGGTGATTTATCCACCTTCAGACCTTTCAGTTTCCCCAGAACCTTCTCCTTAGTGATGGCCACTGCACTCACCTGTGCCCCCAGACTCTCCTGGAGCTCTGGCATCCCACTGGTGTCTTCCACCGTGAAGACTGATGCAAAGTAACTATTCAGTCACTCTGCCTTGCTTTGTTTCCTATTAGTCCTTCTCCAGCCTCATTTTCCAGTGGTCCAATGGCTATTTTTGCCTCTCTGACCTTTTGTACATTGAAAAGAAACTCTTCCTATCTTCTTTTATATGACTAGCGAGCTTACACTCATATTTCATCTTCTCCCCCCTTATTGCTTTTTTAGTTGTCCTCTGCTCGCTTTTAAAGGCTTCCCAATCCTCTGGCTTCCCACTAATCCTCGCCACTTTGTCTGCTTTTCCCCTTCCACCCCACCCTCACCCCCACCTCTCCCACTCCCTTCCACCCCCACCCCACCCCTCCCCCACCCCCACCCCTCCTCACCCCCACCCCACCCTCACCCCCACCCCTCCTCACCCCCACCCCACCCTCACCCCCACCCTCACCCCCACCCTCACCCTCATCCCCACCCTCACCCCCACCCGACCCTCACCCCCACCCGACCCTCACCCCCACCCTCACCCCACCCTCACCCCACCCCACCCTCACCCCCACCCTCATCCCCACCCTCACCCCCACCCCACCCTCATCCCCACCCTCATCCCCACCCTCACCCTCACCCCACCCCACCCTCACCGCACCCCACCCTCATCCCCACCCTCACCCCCACCCCACCCTCATCCCCACCCTCATCCCCACCCTCACCCTCACCCCACCCCACCCTCACCGCACCCTCACCTCCACCCCACCCCTCTCACCCCCCCAGTCCCACCTCACCCCCTGCCCCACACCCAGCCCGTCCCCCACACCCAGCCCCTGTCCCACCCCCACCTCATCCCCTGTCCCAACTCCACCCCCACCCTCACCCCCTTTCTCTATACCCTAGCTATGACTGTAACACTACATTCTGTACCCTCTCCTTTCCTTCTCTATGAACGGTATGCTTTGGCTGTATAGCGTGCACGAAACTATACTTTTCACTACATGGTAATACATGTGACAATAATAAATCAAATCAAATCAAAGCTTATTTCTACCTCGGAGACATTCTCCACCCCAGACCCTGAGCCACAGAGTCCCCGGACAGACTCAGGTCCTGACACAGGGCTGGCAACAGTTCGCCCACTCTGTTCTTACCCATTCCTGGTCAGGTGACAATGAAGGAATGCAGTTCAGACCAAGACACCAATGGGAGAAGGACACCACAGGGGGGAATAATAAAGAATAGCAATGCTCTGCCTTTGGAGATCTGATAGTCAGAGGAATAGCAAGGCGTCGGTACCAATGACATGGAGGGGGGAGGTGTTGTAGGGACAGTCCGTGGGGGCAATTTCACCACCTTTAGTGAGGTGAGGTCGTAAAATCAGGAGTGAGTCAACGAGCGGGTATGGCACCCACACCCTCGTACTGAACAAACGGGCGCAATCTGGTACACTCCCAAAATGGGCAGAATGTCAACCGGCATGCTTTTGCACGCATCTCAATATAATTAGCCCGGTTCACTCACAATCATCCCACCTCTCTTACCGTAACAACAGGTCACACAGGGCCGGATCGGGACTGAAGACCTTAGGGGTGGGGGGGTGGGGCGGGGGGGGGGGGGGGGGGGTGTTGGTATTTGCCAGAGTGGCTGGGGAGGGTTTAAACTAATATGGCAGGGGAATGGGAACCAATGCAAGGATTCAAAGAACAAGAGGAAAAGACAGTAAGGAGAATAAAGGAAAGTGATAGGCAGAGAAATCAAGGGCCAGAATCAGATAAGGACCAAGTAAAAAATAGTGGAAAAAGAAATGTTAAAGGCACTCGCAAAGTTTTGTACCTGAATGCTTGGAGCATTCAAAACAAAATGGATGAATTAGTTGCGCAGTTAGATGTAAAGGGGTGTGATATAGTTAACATTACGGAGATGTGGCTCCAAGGTGACTAAGGATGGGGACCAAACATCGAGGGCTCTTCAGTGTTTAGGAAGGGCAGACAGAAAGGAAAAGGTGGTGGAGTTGCATTGTTGATTAAAGATGATTCGGCCAACGTTGTCTACCTGATACGCTGCAGGAAAGGATGTCCCGAGGCATGGTACATTGGGGAGACCATGCAGACGCTACGACAACGGATGAATGAACACCGCTCGACAATCACCAGGCAAGACTGTTCTCTTCCTGTTGGGGAGCACTTCAGCGGTCACGGGCATTCAGCCTCTGATCTTCGGGTAAGCGTTCTCTAAGGCGGCCTTCACGACACACGACAGCGCAGAATCGCTGGGTGGAGACTGACAGCCAAGTTCCGCACACATGAGGACGGCCTAAACCAGGATCTTGGGTTCATGTCACACTATCTGTAACCCCCACGAGTTGCCTGGACTTGCAAAATCTCACTAACTGTCCTGTCTGGAGACAATACACATCTCTTTAACCTGTGCTTAACCCTCTCTCCACTCACATTGTCTGTAACTGTAAAGACTTGATTACCTGTTAAGACTCACATTCCAACCATTATCTTGTAACTGAGTTTGTGTCTATGCGCCCTATTTGTGAACACAATCCTTCACCTGCTGAAGGAGCAGTGCTCCAAAAGCTCATGCTACCAAATAAACCTGTTGGACGTTAACCTGGAGCTCTGAGGCTTCTTACTGTGCCCACCCCAGTCCAATGCCGGCATCTCCACATCTTAATTAAAGCTGATATTGGTACGATATTGAAGAAAGATATTAGCATAGATGATGTGGAATCTGTGTGGGTCGAGTTAAGAAACAACAAGGGACAAAAAAACATTGGGGGTGGTTTACAGGCCTCAAACTGTAGTGGTAATGTTGGGAAAAGCATTCGACAGGAAATCAGAGGTGGATGTGTTAAAGGAACATCTGTGATTATGGGTGACTTCAATCTGCACATAGATTGGGAGAGTCAAATCAATCACAATTAATAGAGGACGAATTTCTGGAGTGCTTCCAGGATGGTTTTCTGGAGCAATATGTTGAGGAACCAACCAGGGAGCAGGCCATGTTGGACTGGGTGTTGTAGCCCTGGAAATAGTAGATAGTTAGATAAGTTGCTGGGTCCGGATGGGATGTACCCCAGGTTACTGTGGGAGGCGAGGGAAGAGATTGCTGAGCCTCTGGCGATGATCTTTGCATCGCCAATGGAGACAGGAGAGGTTCCGGAGGATTGGAGGTTTGGAGGATTGCAGATGTGGTTCCGTTATTCAAGAAAGGGAGAAGAGATAACCCAGGAAATTATAGACCAGTGAGTCTAACCTCAGTGGTTGGTAAGTTGATGGAGAATATCCTGAGAGGCAGGATTTATGAACATCTGGAGAGGAATAGTATGATCAGAAATAACCAGCACGGCTTTGTCCAAGGCAGATCATGCCTTACGAGCCTAATTGAATTTTTTGAAGATGTAACTAGACACATAGACAAGGGAAGAGCGGTAGATGTAGTTTATATGGATTTCAGCAAGGCATTTGATAAGGTGCCCCATGAAAGGCTCATTAAGAAAGTGAAGGGGCATGGGATACAAGGGGACATTGCTTTGTGGATTCAGAACTGGCTTGCCCACAGAAGGCAAAGAGTGGTTGTAGATGGGTCTTTTTCAGAGTGGAGGTCGGTCACCAGTGGAATGCCCCAGGGATCTGTTCTGGGACCCTTGCTCTTTGTGATTTTTATAAATGACCTGGATGAGGAAGTGGAAGGATGGGTTGGCAAGTTTGCTGATGACACAAAGGTTGGTGGTGTTGTGGATAGTGTAGAGGGATGTCAGCAGTTGCAACGAGGCATAGATAAGATGTAAGACTGGGCGGAGAAGTGGCAGATGGAGTTCAACCCAGATAAGTGTGTGGTGGTTCATTTTGGCAGGTCGAATAGGATGAAAGAATATAATATTAAGGGTAAGACGCTTGGCAGTGTGGAAGATCAGAAGGATCTTGGGGTCCGGGTTCATAGGACGCTCAAAGCGGCGTCGCAGGTAGAGGCTGTGGTTAAGAAGGCGTATGGAATACTGGCCTTCATCAATAGAGGAATTGAGTTTAGAAATCGGGAGATAATGCTGCAGCTGTATAGGACCCTGGTCAGACCCCACCTGGAGTACTGTGCCCAGTTCTGGTCGCCTCATTACAGAAAGGATGTGGAAGCCATAGAAAGGGTGCAGAGGAGATTTACAAGAATGTTGCCTGGATTAGGTGGCATGCCTTATGAGGATAGGTTGAGAGAGCTAGGTCTTTTCTCCTTGGAGAGGCGAAGGATGAGGGGTGATCTGTTAGAGGTGTATAAGATGTTGAGGGGTATTGATAGAGTGGATTCTCAGAGGCTTTTACCCAGGGCTGAAATGGTTGCCACAAGAGGTCACAGGTTTAGGGTGCTGGGGAGTAGATACAGAGGAGATGTTCGGGGTAAGTTTTTCACTCAGAGGGTGGTGGGTGCGTGGAATCGGCTGCCGGTAGTGGTGGTGGAGGCAGATTCGATAGGGTCTTTTAAGAGACTTTTGGATACGTTCATGGAAGTTAGTAAGATAGAGGGTTATAGGTAAGCCTAGTAGGTAGGGACATGTTCAGCACAACTTGTGGGCCGAAGGGCCTGTTTGTGCTGTAGCTTTTCTATGTTCTATGTTCTGGATCCATTTGTGGTTATTTTCCAAAATTCTTTGAACTCTGGAATAGTTTCTACAGATTGGAGGGTAGCTAATGTAAGTCCACTATTCAAACAGGGAGGTAGAGAAAACAGGAAACTATAGACCAGTGAGACTGACGTTGATTCTGGGGAAGTTGCTGGAGCAACATGTCCCTACCTACTAGGCTTACCTATAACCCTCTATCTTACTAACTTCCATGAACTTATCCAAAAGTCTCTTAAAAGACCCTATCGAATCCGCCTCCACCACCACTACCGGCAGCCGATTCCACGCACCCACCACCCTCTGAGTGAAAAACTTACCCCGAACATCTCCTCTGTATCTACTCCCCAGCACCCTAAACCTGTGACCTCTTGTGGCAACCATTTCATAACTCAGCATTTGGAAGGCAGTGGTATAATCAGACAAAGTCAGCATGGATTTACAAAAGGGAAATCATGCTTGAAGAATCTATCGGAATTCTTTTAACATGGCAGGTTGGTTAAGAAGGTTAAGGCTCATGGGATACAAGGAGAAGTGGCTAGATGGGTGGAGAACTGGCTTGGCCATAGGAGGCAGAGGGTAGTGGTCGAAGGGTCTTTTTCCGGCTGGAGGTCTGTGACCAGTGGTGTTCCGCAGGGCTCTGTACTGGGGTCTCTGCTATTTGTGATATATATAAATGATTTGGAAGAAGGTGTAACTGGTGTAATCAGCAAGTTTGCGGATGACACGAAGATGGCTGGACTTGTGGATAGCGAAGAGCATTGTCGGGCAATACAGCAGGATATAGATAGGCTGGAAAATTGGACCAACTAGAAAAATGGGCTGAAAAATGGCAAATGGAATTTAACGCAGACAAGTCTGAGATATTGCACTTTGGAAGAACAAACCAAAGAAGAACGTACAGGGTAAATGGTAGGACTCTGAAGAGTGCAGTTGAACAGAGGGATCTGGGAATACAGGTACAGAATTCCCTAAAAGTGACGTCACAGGTGGATAGGGTCGTAAAGAGTGCCTTTGGTACATTGGCCTTTATAAATCGGAGTATCGAGTATAAAAGTTGGAGTGTTATGGGAAGGTTATATAAGGCATTGGTGAGGCCGAGTTTGGAGTATTGTGTACAGTTTTGGTCACCTAGTTACAGGAAGGATGTAAATAAGATTGAAAGAGTGCAGAGAAGGTTCACAAGGATGTTGCCGGGACTTGAGAAGCTGAGTTACAGAGAGAGATTGAATAGATTGGGACTTTATTCCCTGGAGCGTAGAAGATTGAGGGGAGATTTGATAGAGGTGTATAAGATTTTGATGGGTATAGATAGAGTGAATGCAAGCAGGCTTTTTCCGCTGAGGCCACGGGAGAAAAAGACCAGAGGGCATGGGTTAAGGGTGAAAGGAGAAAAGTTTCAAGGGAATATTAGGGGGGGCTTCTTCACGCAGAGAGTGGTGGGAGTGTGGAATGAGCTGCCGGATAAAGTGGTAAATGCGGGGTCACTTTTAACATTTAATAAAAACTTGGATGGGTTCATGGATGAGAGGGGTGTGGAGGGATATGGTCCAAGTGCAGGTCAGTGGGACTAGGCAAAAAATGGTTCGGCACAGGCAAGAAGGGCCAAAAGGCCTGTTTCTGAGCTGTAATTTTCTATGGTTCTATGGTTCTATGTGAAGAGTAAAAGGATGAGATGTGAAGGAATAGGACGTATAAAATGTGACGGTGAGAAGGTCTGTACAGAACTGGAAGAAATAGCAGAGGTGCTTAATGAATATTTTACTTCTCGAGGAAAAGTACCGAAGTAAGGTGTCAGATTTTCAAGGAATGTTTGTCTGGAATTCTGCATGACAACGTTCCGGTGTTGGTAGGTTACGGGAACAGGGAGGTGTTGGTAGGTTACGGGAACCGTGGTGCATGAAAGCTGCGCTGAACCAAGTCAAAAAGAAAAGGAAAGCGTACCAAAAGGTTCAGAGAGCTAGGTGAAGATAGGGATCTAGAAGAGTATACGGCTTATAGGAAGGGACTTAAGAAAGAAATTAGGAGAGCCAGAAGGGGTCACGAGAAGGCCTTGGCAGGTAAGATTAAGGAGAACCCTAAGGCGTTCTATAAATATGTGAAGAGTAAAAGGATGAGATGTGAAGGAATAGGACCTATAAAAGGTGAAGGTGAGAAAATCTGTACAGAACCGGAAGAAATAGCAGAGGTGCTTAATGAGTATTTTACCTCGGTATTCACGGTGGAAAAAGACCTGGGTCGTTGTACTACAGGATTGAGGCGGATTGAAAAGATTGAGTATGTGGACATTAAGAAAGAGGATGTGTTGGAAAATTTGAATAGCATCAAGATAGATAAGTCACCGGGACCGGATGGGATGTACCCCAGGTTACTGTGGGAGGCGAGGGAAGAGATTGCAGAGCCTCTGGTGATGATCTTTGCGTCGTCGATGGAGACAGGAGAGGTTCCAGAGGATTGGAGGATTGCGGATGTGGTTCCTATATTCAAGAAAGGGAACAGGGATAGCCCAGGAAATTACTGACCGGTGTGTCTAACCTCAGTGGTTGGTAAGTTGATGGAGAAGATCCTGAGGGACAAGATTTATGAACATTTAGAGAAGTTTAGTATGCTCAAAAGTAGTCAGCACGGCTTTGTCAAAGGCAAATCGTGCCTTACGAGCCTGGTAGAGTTCTTTGAAAATGTGACTAAACACATTGACGAAGGAAAAGCGGTAGATGTGGTTTACATGGACTTCAGCAAGGTGTTCAATAAGGTGCCCCATGCAAGACTCCTCGAGAAAGTGAGAGGGCATGGGATCCAAGGGGCTGTTGCCTTGTGGATCCAGAACTGGCTTGCCTGCAGAAGGCAGAGAGTGGTTGTAGACGGGTCTTTTTCTGAATGGAGGTCGGTCACCAGTGGAGTGCCCCAGGGATCTGTTCTGGGACCCTTGCTGTTTGTCATTTTCATAAATGACCTGGATGAGGAAGTGGAGGGATGGGTTGGTAAGTTTGCCGATGACACCAAGGTTGGTGGTGTTGTGGATAGGTTGGAGGGATGTCAGAAGCTGCAGCGTGACATAGATAGGATGCAAGACTGGGCGGAGAAGTGGCAGATGGACTTCAACCCGGATAAATGTGTAGTGGTCCATTTTGGCAGGTCAAATGGGATGGAGGAGTATAATATCAAGGGTAAGACTCTTAGCAGTGTAGAGGATCAGAAGGACCTTGGGGTCCAGGTCCATAGGACTCTAAAATCAGCCTCGCAGGTAGAGGAGGCGTTTAAGAAGGCGTATGGTGTGCTGGCCTTCATCAACCGAGGGATTGAGTTTCGGAGTCGGGAAATAATGATGCAGCTTTATAAGACCCTCGTCAGACCCCACTTGGAGTACTGTGCTCAGTTCTGGTCGCCTAATTACAGGAGGGAAGTGGAAATGATTGAAAGGGTGCAGAGAAGATTTACAAGGATGTTGCCTGGGTTGGTTGGCATGCCTTATGAGGATAGGCTGAGGGAGCTCGGTCTTGTCTCCTTGGAGAGACGAAGGATGAGAGGTGACCTGATAGAGGTGTACAAGGTGTTGAGAGGTGTAGATCGGGTGGACTCTCAGAGGCTTTTTCCCAGGGTGGAAATGGTTGCTACGAGAGGACACAGGTTTAAGGTGCTGGGGAGTAGGTACAGAGAAGATGTCAGGGGTAAGTTTTTCACACAGAGGGTGGTGGGTGAGTGGAATCGGCTGCCGTCAGTGGTGGTGGAGGCAAACACGATGGAGTCTTTTAAGAGACTTCTGGATGAGTACATGGGACTGAAAAGGATTGAGGGTTATAGGTAGGCCTATATGTAAGCCTAGGTAGGTAGGGACATGACCGGCGCAACTTGTGGGCTGAAGGGCCTGTTTGTGCTGTATTGTTTCTATATTCTATGTTTTTAAGATAGAGTCGACAGGAAGGAACTTTTCCCTTTGGTGGAGGGATCAATAACTAAGGAGCATAGATTTAAGGTAAGGGGCCGGAGGTTTAGAGGGACGTGAGGAAATCCTTTTTCACCCAGAGGGTAGTGGGAGTCTGGAACTCTCTGCCTGACAGGGTGGTGGAGGCAGAAACCCTTTTCAGAAGTATTTAGACATGCACTCGCGATGTTGAAGCAAACAAGGTCATCATCACCTTGCCTGCCCGAGGCTCATAAGATCAGGGTTTTGGGGATGGATTGGACGGTTTGTCCTGAGACAGTGGCAGCAGTGTTCCCGAGACCCTCCACCCCCACCCCCAAACCCCCCAAAACCACCCCCCAACCCCCCCTGAACCCCCCAACACACCCTGAACCCGCCAAACCCTTCCACCCCCAAACCCCCCAAAACCACCCCCAACCCTCCCCCCCAACCCTTCCCAACACCCCCTGAACCCCCCAAACCCCCAACACACCCTGAACCCGCCAAACCCTCCCACCCCAAACCCCCCCAACCCTCCCCAAACCCCCTGAACCCCCCAAACACCCCCACCCCACAAACCCCCAAAACCACCCCCAACCCTCCCCCCCAACCCTTCCCAACACCCTCTGAACCCCCCAAACCCCCAACACACCCTGAACCCCCCAAACCCCCCAACCCCAAACCCCCCAAAACCACCCCCAACCCTCCCCAACACCCCCTGAACCCCTCAAACCCCCCCCACCCCCAAATCCCCTCCAACCCTCCCTAACCCTAACCCTGAACCCCCCAAACCCCCAACACACCCTGAACCCCTCAAACCCCCTCACCCCCAAACCCCCCAAAACCACCCACCAACCCTCCCCAACAACTCCTGAATCCCCAAACCCCCAACACCCCCTGAACCCCTCAAACCCCTCCCACCCCCAAACCCCCCCCAACCCTCCCCAACACCCCCTGATCCCCCCAAACACCCCCACTCCACAAACCCCCAAAACCACCCCCAACCCTCCCCCCAACCCCCCCAAAACTACCCCCCAAGCGGATGACACGAAGATGGCTGGACTTGCGGATAGCGAAGAGCATTGTCGGGCAATACAGCAGGATATAGATAGGCTGGAAAATTGGGCGGAGAGGTGGCAGATGGAGTTTAATCCGGATAAATGCGAAGTGATGCATTTTGGAAGAAATAATGTAGGGAGGAGTTATACAATAAATGGCAGAGTCATCAGGAGTATAGAAACACAGAGGGACCTAGGTGTGCAAGTCCACAAATCCTTGAAGGTGGCAACACAGGTGGAGAAGGTGGTGAAGAAGGCATATGGTATGCTTGCCTTTATAGGACGGGGTATAGAGTATAAAAGCTGGAGTCTGATGATGCAGCTGTATAGAACGCTGGTTAGGCCACATTTGGAGTACTGCGTCCAGTTCTGGTCGCCGCACTACCAGAAGGACGTGGAGGCGTTAGAGAGAGTGCAGAGAAGGTTTACCAGGATGTTGCCTGGTATGGAGGGTCTTAGCTATGAGGAGAGATTGGGTAGACTGGGGTTGTTCTCCCTGGAAAGACGGAGAATGAGGGGAGATCTAATAGAGGTATACAAGATTATGAAGGGTATAGATAGGGTGAACAGTGGGAAGCTTTTTCCCAGGTCGGAGGTGATGATCACGAGGGGTCACGGGCTCAAGCTGAGAGGGGCGAAGTATAACTCAGACATCAGAGGGACGTTTTTTACACAGAGGGTGGTGGGGGCCTGGAATGCGCTGCCAAGTAGGGTGGTGGAGGCAGACACGCTGACATCGTTTAAGACTTACCTGGATAGTCACATGAGCAGCCTGGGAATGGAGGGATACAAACGATTGGTCTAGTTGGACCAAGGAGCGGCACAGGCTTGGAGGGCCGAAGGGCCTGTTTCCTGTGCCGTACTGTTCTTTGTTCGTCCCCCCAAATTCCCCCAAAACCACCCTCCCCCCAACACCTCCCTGAACTCCCAACCCATACCCCACCTGACCCCCACCCCCCCAATCTGCAACATCATTCCCCGCACACTGAAACCGCTCCTCACCTCCCTGAGTGGTGTTGACATTTTCGCTGTAAATCTGGACTTTGTGCGAGTTCTGTCTGTCGCTGTGAAAGTAGTTGCTGTGATGTGAGCTGGTGTCTCGGTAAAGCGCGATGAGGCGGATTTGATATTGTGCAAAGGGATGGAGCCCAGAGCAGGTCCATGAGTGTGGAGAGCTGCTGTTGGGCAGCTGAATCTCAGACACGTTGTTATTTGCTTTGGATTTTTTGCACTGACCCCCATGGAACCAAGAGAAGGAACACTCCAGCTGCAGTCCGAATGGCTTCATGTGAGCAGAGGGTCCAGTGTAATTCCCCCAAACTCTGATACTCTCCGCTGACGCCGACCGATTCACAGCGACAAACTTCACCCGCTCTGAAATAGAAAAATTCACACAAAACAAACACAAACTCAGCAGAGCACAGACTGGGAGCAGCCTTTCCACCCACAACCCACCCCCACCCACAACCCACCCCCCACCCCCTCCCACAGCCCACCCCCAATCCCTCCCACAGCCCACCCCCCCTCCCACAGCCCACCCCCACCCCCTCCCACAGCCCACCCCCCACCCCCTCCCACAGCCCACCCCCCACCCCCTCCCACAGCCCACCCCCCACCCCCTCCCACAGCCCACCCCCACCCCCTCACACAGCCCACCCCCCACCCCCTCCCACAGCCCACCCCCACCCCCTCCCACAGCCCACCCCCCACCCCCTCCCACAGCCCACCCCCCACCCCCTCCCACAGCCCACCCCCCACCCCCTCCCACAGCCCACCCCCCACCCCCTCCCACAGCCCAACCCCCACCCTCTGCCACAGCCCACCCCCCACCCCCTCCCACAGCCCACCCCCCACCCCCTCCCACAGCCCCCCCACCCCCTCCCACAGCCCCCCCCACCCCCTCCCACAGCCCCCCCACCCCGTCCCACAGCCCCCCACCCCCTCCCACAGCCCCCCCACCCCCTCCCACAGCCCCCCCCACCCCCTCCCACAGCCCCCCCCACCCCCCCCCCACAGCCCCCCCACCCCCTCCCACAGCCCCCCCACCCCCTCCCACAGCCCCCCCCTCCCACAGCCCCCCCACCCCCTCCCACAGCCCCCACCACCCCCTCCCACAGCCCCCCCCACCCCCTCCCACAGCCCCCCCACCCCCTCCCACAGCCCCCCACCCCCTCCCACAGCCCCCCCACCCCCTCCCACAGCCCCCCCCACCCCCTCCCACAGCCCCCCCTCCCACAGCCCCCCCACCCCCTCCCACAGCCCCCCCACACCCTCCCACAGCCCCCCCCACCCCCTCCCACAGCCCCCCCACACCCTCCCACAGCCCCCCCCACCCCCTCCCACAGCCCCCCCCACCCCCTCCCACAGCCCCACCCCCTCCCACAGCCCCCCCACCCCCTCCCACAGCCCACCCTCGCACAGCCCCCCCCACAGCCCCCCCCCACAGCCCCCCCCCACAGCCCCCCCCCACAGCCCCCCCCGACCCCCTCCCACAGCCCACCCCCTCCCACAACCCTTCCACCCACTCCCACAACCCTTCCACCCACAGCCCACTCCCTCCCACTGTCCACCCCCTCCCACAACCCTTCCACCCACAGCCCACTCCCTCCCACTGTCCACCCCCTCCCACCGCCCCGCCCCCTCCCACCGCCCACTCCATTCAGAGACACAAGGACTGATTAAGGACAGTCAGCATGACTTTGAGAGTGGAAAATGATGTCTCACAAAGTTTTTTGAAGGGGTAACCAAGAAGGTAGATGAGGGCAGTGCAGTTGATGTTGTCGACATGGACTTTAGCAAGGCCTTTGACAAGGTACTGCATGGTGGGTTGTTGCATAAGGTTAAATCTCATGGGATCCAGGGTGAGGTATCTAAATGGATATAAAATTGGCTTCTTGACAGAAGCCAGAGGGTGGTTGTTGTAGAGAGTTGTTTTTCAATCTGGAGGCCTGTGACCAGCGGTGTGCCTCAGGGAGCGGTGCTGGGCCCACTGTTATTTGTCATTTATATTAATGATTTGGATGAGAATATAGGAGGCATGGTTAGTAAGTTTGCAGATGACACCAAGATTGGTGGCATAGTGGACAGTGAAGAAGGTTATCTACAATTGCAACGGGATCTTGATCAATTGGGCCAGTGGGCTGACGAATGGCAGATGGAGTTTAATTTAGACAAATACGAGGTGATGCATTTTGGTAGGTTGAACCAGGGCAGGACTTACTCAGTTAATGGTAGGGCGCTGGGGAGAGTTACAGAACAAAGAGATCTCAGGGTACATGTTCATAGCCCCTTGAAAGTGGAGTCACAGGTGGACAGAGTGGTGAAGAAGGCATTCGGCATGCTTGGTTTCATCGGTCAGAACATTGAATACAGGAGTTGGGACGTCTTGTTGAAGTTGTACAAGACATTGGTAAGGCAACACTTGGGATACTGTGTGCAATTCTGGTCACCCTATTATAGAAAGGACATTATTAAACTAGAAAGAGTGCAGAAAAGATTTACTAGGATGTTATCGGGACTTGATGGATTGAGTTATAAGGAGAGGCTGAATAGACTGGGACTTTTTTCTCTGGAGCGTAGGAGGCTGAGGGGTGATCTTATAGAGGTCTATAATATAATGAGGGGCACAGATCAGCTAGATAGTCAATATCTTTTCCCAAAGGTAGGGGAGTCCAAAACTAGAGGGCAAAGGTTTAAGGTGAGAGGGGAGAGATACAAAAGTGTTAAGGGGCAATTTTTTCACACAGAGGGTGGTGAGTGTCTGGAACAAGCCACAACTCACCCAAACTTACTCAGCACTCACCCACGCTCACCCACGCTCACCCACACTCACCCACACTCACCCACACTCACCCAGCACTCACCCAGCACTCACCCACACTCACCCACACTCACCCACACTCACCCAGCACTCACCCACACTCAGGGTGTTCCTCAGGGCTCTGTACTGGGACCTCTGCTATTTGTGATATATATAAATGATTTGGAAGAAGGTGTAACTGGTGTAATCAGCAAGTTTGCGGATGACACGAAGATGGCTGGAATTGCGGATAGCGAAGAGCATTGTCGGGCAATACAGCAGGATATAGATAGGCTGGAAAATTGGGCGGAGAGGTGGCAGATGGAGTTTAATCCGGATAAATGCGAAGTGATGCATTTTGGAAGAAATAATGTAGGGAGGAGTTATACAATAAATGGCAGAGTCATCAGGAGTATAGAAACACAGAGGGACCTAGGTGTGCAAGTCCACAAATCCTTGAAGGTGGCAACACAGGTGGAGAAGGTGGTGAAGAAGGTATATGGTATGCTTGCCTTTATAGGACGGGGTATAGAGTATAAAAGCTGGAGTCTGGTGATGCAGCTGTATAGAACGCTTGTTAGGCCACATTTGGAGTACTGCGTCCAGTTCTGGTCGCCGCACTACCAGAAGGACGTGGAGGTGTTAGAGAGAGTGCAGAGAAGGTTCACCAGGATGTTGCCTGGTATGGAGGGTCTTAGCTATGAGGAGAGATTGGGTAGACTGGGGTTGTTCTCCTTGGAAAGACGGAGAATGAGGGGAGATCTAATAGAGGTGTACAAGATTATGAAGGGTATAGATAGGGTGAACAGTGGGAAGCTTTTTCCCAGGTCGGAGGTGACGATCACGAGGGGTCACGGGCTCAAGGTGAGAGGGGCGAAGTATAACTCAGACATCAGAGGGACGTTTTTTACACAGAGGGTGGTGGGGGCCTGGAATGCGCTGCCAAGTAGGGTGGTGGAGGCAGGCACGCTGACATCGTTTAAGACTTACCTGGATAGTCACATGAGCAGCCTGGGAATGGAGGGATACAAACGATTGGTCTAGTTGGACCAAGGAGCGGCAGAGGCTTGGAGGGCCGAAGGGCCTGTTTCCTGTGCTGTACTGTTCTTTGTTCTTTGTACCAGCACTCACCCACACTCACCCACACTCACCCACACTCACCCAGCACTCACCCACACTCAGCCACACTCGCCCACACTCGCCCACACTCGCCCAGCACTCACCCACACTCACCCACACTCGCCCACACTCACCCAGCACTCACCCACACTCACCCACACTCACCCACACTCACCCACACTCACCCACACTCACCCAGCACTCACCCACACTCACCCAGCACTCACCCACACTCGCCCACACTCACCCAGCACTCACCCACACTCACCCACACTCACCCACACTCACCCAGCACTCACCCACACTCACCCACACTCACCCACACTCACCCACACTCACCCACACTCACCCACACTCACCCAGCACTCGCCCACACTCGCCCACACTCACCCACACTCGCCCACACTCGCCCACACTCGCCCACACTCGCCCACAGTCGCCCACAGTCGCCCACACTCGCCCACACTCGCCCACACTCACCCACACTCACCCACACTCACCCACACTCACCCAGCACTCACCCACACTCACCCACACTCACCCAGCACTCACCCACACTCACCCACACTCACCCACACTTACCCACACTCACCCACACTCACCCACGCTCACCCAGCACTCACCCACACTCACCCACACTCACCCACACTCACCCAGCACTCACCCACACTCACCCACACTCACCCAGCACTCACCCACACTCACCCACACTCACCCACACTCACCCACACCCACCCACACTCACCCAGCACTCACCCACACTCACCCACACTCACCCACACTCACCCACACTCACCCAGCACTCACCCACACTCACCCACACTCACCCAGCACTCACCCACACTCACCCAGCACTCACCCACACTCACCCACACTCACCCACACTCACCCAGCACTCACCCACACTCACCCACACTCACCCACACTCACCCACACTCACCCACACTCCCCCAGCACTCACCCACACTCACCCACACTCACCCACACTCACCCACACTCACCCAGCACTCACCCACACTCACCCACACTCACCCAGCACTCACCCACACTCACCCACACTCACCCAGCACTCACCCACACTCACCCACACTCACCCAGCACTCACCCACACTCACCCACACTCACCCAGCACTCACCCACACTCACCCACACTCACCCACACTCACCCACACTCACCCACACTCACCCACACTCACCCACACTCACCCAGCACTCACCCACACTCACCCACACTCACCCAGCACTCACCCACACTCACCCACACTCACCCACACTTACCCACACTCACCCACACTCACCCACACTCACCCAGCACTCACCCACACTCACCCAGCACTCACCCACACTCACCCACACTCACCGAGCACTCACCCACACTCACCCACACTCACCCAGCACTCACCCACACTCACCCACACTCACCCACACTTACCCACACACCGGTGCTGCTGCCTTTCACCTCTGGATTGAAGCCGCCACAGACTGCCTGATTGGCTGCATCTCGTCAGCTCATTGTTCTTGAAGTTTAACGGCACAAACCCATCTTCACAGGTCACCAAATATTGGCTGTGGTCATTTTGTTGTTGAATCAGCTTCACATTCATCCCTGCTGCCGCTCTGCACTTGTCCCCTTGGAAGAATTGTCAGAAAACATCAAACTTCAAACGGTCGCGGGAATTCTCAGTGAGAGTGTAACATAGAACATTCCAGCGCAGTACAGGCCCTTCGGCCCTCCATGTTGCGCTGACCAGTGGAACCAAACTAAAGAAGGGAAAGGGTTAATGTATTTTGTATCTAAAAGGTTGAACTTTGTACTTAGAATGTATCACAAGCACAACCCTTCATTGTGGCGAATCCCCTTGTTAACACTGCTTCTGACATTAATACAAGTTAACATTTATTCTTATAACAATAGATAGTCAATGTAAATGTGAATGTGTTGCAGACATGCAAGTCTTACCTTTCCGCCAGGCTTGCGCGGTAAATGTAAACGGAAGTGAGCATTACAAGGTGTGAAGTGCGATAACGGCCGTTTGAAGAGGAACTCCCACTGGGGCAGCTGGAAGAGCGTCGGAACTTCAAAGGGAAACCGCGGGAAGAACAGGAAACACAAGACCTGCGCTTGGTGTGCTGAGGATGCCGGATACCCTGGTTTATGGTCAAGAAGCTATCAATGTATTTTTTGTGGTTGGTTTGGAAGCTTGCTTCGTGACCAGCAGTTGTAAATTGTATTTCTGAGTCGTGACTGGTCTGGGGTTGATTCATGACCAGTATTAGAAGCCATGCTGTATATATATCCCCACTCTTCTGTGTTCAGGGAGAATTTTAGAACATAGAAAATCTACAGCACAAACAGGCCCTTCGGCCCACAAGTTGCACCGAACAATTTCCTTACCTTCTCGGCTCATAGAACCATTGAAAATTACAGCTCAGAAACAGGCCTTTTGGCCCTTCTTGTCTGTGCCGAACCATTTTTTGCCTAGTCCCACTGACCTGCATTTGGACCATATCCCTCCACACCCCTCTCATCCATGAACCCGTCCAAGTTTTTCTTAAATGTTAAAAGTGACCCCGCATTTACCACTTTATCCGGCAGCTCATTCCACACTCCCACCACTCTCTGCGTGAAGAAGCCCCCCCTAATATTCCCTTGAAACTTTTCTCCTTTCACCCTTAACCCATGCCCTCTGGTCTTTTTCTCCCCTAGCCTCAGTGGAAAAAGCCTGCTTGCATTCACTCTATCTATACCCATCAAAATCTTATACACCTCTATCAAATCTCCCCTCAATCTTCTACGCTCCAGGGAATAAAGTCCCAACCTATTCAATCTCTCTCTGTAACTCAGCTTCTCAAGTCCCGGCAACATCCTTGTGAACCTTCTCTGCACTCTTTCAACCTTATTTACATCCTTCCTGTAACTAGGTGACCAAAACTGTACACAATACTCCAAATTCGGCCTCACCAATGCCTTATATAACCTTACCATAACACTCCAACTTTTATACTCGATACTCCGATTTATAAAGGCCAATGTACCAAAGGCACTCTTTACGACCCTATCCACCTGTGACGTCACTTTTAGGGAACTCTGAACCTGTATTCCCAGATCCCTCTGTTCAACTGCACTCTTCAGAGTCCTACCATTTACCCTGTACGTTCTTCTTTGGTTTGTCCTTCCAAAGTGCAATATCTCACACTTGTCTGCGTTAAATTCCATTTGCCATTTTTCAGCCCATTTTTCTAGTTGGGATTTCCTCTGCAAGCTTTGAAAACCTTCCTCACTGTCCACTACACCTCCAATCTTTGTATCATCAGCAAACTTGCTGATCCAATTTACCACATTATCATCCAGATCATTGATATAGATGACAAACAACAATGGACCCAACACCGATCCCTGCGGCACACCACTAGTCACAGGCCTCCACTCAGAGAAGCAATCCTCCACAACCACTCTCTGGCTTCTTCCATTGAGCCAGTGTCTAATCCAATTTACTACCTCCCCATGTATACCTAGCGACTGAACCTTCCTAACTAACCTCCCATGAGGGACCTTGTCAAAGGCCTTGCTGAAATCCAGGTAGACAACATCCACCACCTTCCCTTCATCCACTTTCCTGGTAACCTCCTCGAAAAACTCTAATAGATTGGTCAAACATGACCTACCATGCACAAAGCCATGTTGACTCTCCCTAATAAGTCCCTGTCTTTCCAAATATTTGTACATCCTATCCCTTATCACACCTTCCAATAACTTGCCCACCACCGACGTCAAACTTTCTGGCCGATAATTTCCCGGATTTCTTTTGGAAACTTTTCTAAACAACGGAACAACATGAGCCACCCTCCAATCATCCGGCACCTCCCCCGTGAATACTGACATTTTAAATATGTCTGCCAGGGCCCCTGCAAGTTCAACACTAGCTTCCCTCAAGGTCCGTGGGAATACCCTGTCTGGTCCTGGGGATTTATCCACTCTGATTTGCCTCAAGACAGCAAGCACCTCCTCCCCTTTAATCTGTAAAGGTTCCATGGCCTCCCTAGCAGTTTGCCCTATTTCCGTAGACTCCATGCCCGTTTCCTCAGTAAATACGGATGCAAAAAAACCATTTAGTATCTCCCCCATCTCTTTTGGTTCCATACACAGTCTACCACTCTGGTCTTCAAGAGGACCAATTTTATCCCTCACTATCCTTTTGCTCCTAACATACCTATAGAAGCTCTTTGGATTTTCCTTCACTCTGTCTGCCAAACCAACCTCATGTCTTCTTTTAGCCCTCCTGATTTCCCTCTTAAGTAGCTTCTTGCACTTTTTATACTCCTCGAGCATCTGATGTGTTCCTTGCTGCCTGTACATTTCATACAACTCTCTCTTCCTCTTAATCAGTGTTACAATCTCCCTCGAGAACCAAGGTTCCTTATTCCTATTTACTTTGCCTTTAATCCTGACAGGAACATACAAACTCTGCACTCTCAAAATTTCTCCTTTGAAGGCCTCCCACTTTCCATTTACATCCTTACCAGAGAACAGCCTGTGCCAATCCACACTTCCCAGATCCCTTCTCATTTCATCAAATTTGGCCTTTTTCTAGTTCAGAACTTCAACCCGAGGACCAGATCTATCCTTATCCATGATCAGGTTGAAACTAATGGCATTATGATCACTGGATCCAAAGTGTTCCCTCACCCTCACATCTATCACCTGCCCTAACTCATTTCCCAATAGGAGATCCAATATCGCATCCTCTCCAGTTGGCACCTCTATATACTGATGTCGAAAATTCGCCTGAACACATTTTACAAACTCTACCCCGTCTAAACCTTTAACAGTATGCGAGTCCCAATCTATATGTGGAAAATTAAAATCCCCTACTGTCATATCTTTGTGTTTCTTGCAGTTGTCAGCTATCTCTCCGCTGATTTGCTCCTCCAATTCTCGCTGACTATTGGGTGGTCTATAATACAACCCCATTAATGTGGTCATACCTTTCCTGTTTCTCAGCTCCACCCATAGGGCCTCTGTAGACAAGCTCCCTAATCTATCCTGCCTGAGGACCGCTGTAACATTTTCCCTGACCAACAATGCCACCCCCCCACCTTTTATCCCTCTGCCTCTATCCCGCCTGAAACATTGGAACCCTGGAACATTGAGCTGCCAGTCCTGCCCCTCCTGTAGCCAAGTTTCACTCATGGCTATAATGTCATATTTCCATGTGTCTATCCACGCCTTCAGCTCATCTGCCTTCCCCACAATACTCCTGGCATTGAAATAGACACACCTCAAAAAATTATTTCCACCACACTCTACCCTTCCATTTGTGATTTTGCTTGAACTAACCTGTCGTTTTACCCCTGCTCCACTATCTGCTCTGGCACTCTGGTTCCCACCCCCCTGCAAATCTAGTTTAAACGCTCCCCAATAACACTAGCAAATCTCCCTGCAAGTATATTGGTCCCCTTGTAGTTTAGGTGTAACCCGTCTCTCTTGTACAGGTCCCACCTGCCCCAGAAGAGGTCCCAATGATCCAAGAATTGGAAACCCTGCCCCCTGCACCAGTTCCTCAGCCACGTGTTCATCCGCCCAAGCATCCTACTCCTGCCCTCACTGGCATGTGGCTCAGGTAGCAATCCTGAGATTACTACCCTCGGGGTCCTGCTTTTTAACTTCCTTCCAAGCTCTTTGTACTCACTCTTTAGGACCTCCTCACTCTTCCTTCCCACGTCATTGGTACCGACATGTACCACGACATCTGGCTGATCACCTTCCCTCTTTAGAACGCTGTGCACGCGATCAGAGACATCGCTGACCTTGGCACCTGGGAGGCAACAAACCATGCGGGAGTCTCTGTCCCGACCACAGAACCTCCGGTCTGTACCTCTGACCATTGAGTCCCCTGTCACTACTGCTCTCCTCTTCTTCATCCCACCCTTTTGCGCTGTAGAACCAGACTCAGTATCAGAGCTCCGGCTGTCGCAGCTTGTCCCAGGTAAAGCATCTCCCACAACAGTATCCAATTCAGTATACCTGTTGTGGAGGGGTATGGCCACAGGGGAACCCTGCTCTGCCTGTCCTTTCACACTGCCATTTCCTCTCCTTACAGTAACCCAATTTCCTGTGCTCTGCTGCTTAGGTGTAACTATCTCCCTAAAGCTACTGTCTATATACTTCTCATTCTCCCGAATTAGATGGAGGTCATCAAGCTCCTTCTCCAGTTCCCTAACACGCATTGCTAGCAGCTGCAGCTGAATGCATCTTTTGCAGGTGCTGTCGTCAGGGATACCGGAGGTCTCCCTGATCTCCCACATCCTGCAAGAGGAGCATTCCAACATCTTGCCTGGCATATTTTTTTTTTACTCTGGGGAAAAACAGGAATAAACTTTCTGAAAAAGAAAAACCTACTCTCGCCTCATCTATAACCCTCCATCTTACTAACCTCCATGAACTTATCCAAAAGTCTCTTGAAAGATTCAATCGAATCCGCGTCCACCACCACTACCGGCAGCCGATTCCACGCACCCACCACCCTCTGAGTGAAAAACTTACCCCTAACATCTCCTCTGTACCTACTCCCCAACACCCTAAACCTGTGGCCTCTCGTGACAACCATTTCAGCCCTGGGTAAAAGCCTCTGAGAATCCACTCTATCAATACCTCTCAACATCTTATACACCTCTATCAGGTCACCTCTCATCCTTCACCTCTCCAAGGAGAATAGACCGAGATCTCTCAACCTATCCTCATGAGGCATACCACTTAATCCCGGCAACATCCTCGTAAATCTCCTCTGCACCCGTTCTATGGCTTCCACATCCTTTCTGTAATGAGGCGACCAGAACAGGGCACAGTACTCCAGGTGGGGTCTGACCAGGGTCCTATACAGCTGCAGCATTATCTCCTGATTTCTAAACTCAGTTCCTCTATTGATGAAGGCCAGTATTCCATACGCCTTCTTCACCACAGCCTCCACCTGCGACGCTGCTTTCAGTGTCCTATGAACCCGGACCCCAAGATCCCTCTGTTCTTCCACACTGCCAAGCGTCTTACCCTTAATATTATATTCTTCCATCCTATTCGACCTGCCAAAATGAACCACCACACACTTATCTGGGTTGAAGTCCATCTGCCACTTCTCCACCCAGTCTTGTATCTTATCGATGTCTCGTTGCAACTTCTGACATCCCTCTACACTATCCACAACACCTGCAACCTTTGTGTCATCAGCAAACTTGCCAACCCATCCTTCCACTTCCTCATCCAGGTCATTTATAAAAATCACAAATAGCAAGGGTCCCAGAACAGATCCCTGGGGCACTCCACTGGTGACCGACCCCCAATGCTGAAAAAGACCCATCTACAACCACTCTTTGCCTTCTGTGGGCAAGCCAGTTCTGAATCCACAAGGCAATGTCCCCTTGGATCCCATGCCCCTTCACTTTCTCCATAAGCCTTGTATGGGGCACCTTATCAAACGCCTTTCTGAAATCCATATAAACCTCATCTAACGCTCTTCCCCCGTCTAAGTGTCTTTTCACATCTTCAAAAAACTCAATCAGACTGGGAGGCATGATCTGCCTCGGACAAAGCCGTGCTGGCTACTTCTGATCGTACTATTCCTTTCCAAATGTTCATAAATCCTGCCTCTCAAGATCTTCATCAACTTACCTACGACTGAGGTTAGACTCACCGGTCTATAATTTCCTGGGCTATCTCTTCTCCCTTTCTTGAATAACAGAACCACATCCGCCATCCTCCAATCCTCCAGAACCTCTCCTGTCTCCATTGGCGATGCAAAGATCATCGCCAGAGGATCAGCAATCTCTTCCCTCGCCTCCCACAGTAACCTGGGGTACATCCCATCCGGTCCCAGTGATTTATCTAACTTGATGCTTTTCAACAGCTCCAACACATCCTCTTTCCTAATGCCCACATGCTCAATCTTCTCAGTCCACTGCAAGTCTGCTCTGCAACTACCAAGATCCCTTTCCACTGTGAATACTGAAGCAAAGTATTCATTGAGTACCTCAATGAATACTTTGAAGAGCCTGTTCCTGGACCCGCTCCCACTGGAGTACTCCAGTGGCTGTCTCTCATAATAGGAAGGGCTCGGCGACAGGTGTGAGAGGGGAGGGGAGTGAGCAATTAGTGGAGGGGTCACCTGTGGTTGTCCCACTCCAAAACAGGTATATTGTTTTGGATAGTGTGGAGGAGGATGACTCTCCAGGGGTAAGCCACAGTGACCAGGTCACTGACACACAGTCAGGCTCTGTGGCCCGGAAAGGAAAGAGAGGGGTTAGGAGAGCAATAGTGGTGGGGGATGCGTCGGTTAGAGGCACGGACAGGCGATTCTGTGGGTGCGAACGGGACTCCAGGATGGTAGTCTGCCTCCCTGGTGCTGGGGTACTGGATGACTCCAAGCGGATAGGAGGCATCTTAAAAGGGGAAGATAAAGAAACGGATGTCATTGTACACATTGGTGCAAATGACGTAGATAGGAAGAGCAGGGGGATCCTATGAGAGCAATTCAGGGAGTTGGGAAATAGGCTAAAAAGTAGGGCCTCCAGGGTGGCCATCTCTGGGCTGCTCCCAATGCCTCGTGCCAGTGAGGCTAAGAATAGGGAGTGAGTACAATTGAATGCTTGGCTAAAGGACTGGTCCAGGAGGGAGGGCTTCATTTTCCTAGATCAATGGGAAGTTTTCAGGAGAGGATGGCACCTGTACAAGAAGGACGGGTCACAACTAAGTTGGAAGGGCACGAATATCCTGGCTGGGAGTTTTGCTAGTGCAGTTCGGGGGGGGTTTAAACTAGTATGGTAGGGGGGTGGGGATCAAAATATTAGGTCTACAAGTGTAGAGGCCGGGGACGAGCTTGGGGCTGGGACAAGGCTGGCAAAGAAGAAGAGCACTCTGGGGGAGGATGACCTCACTGGGCCTGGAGGTCTGGAGTGCTTATACTTCAATGCAAGGAGCGTAGCAGGTAAGACAGACGAACTTAGGGCCTTAATGCTCACGAGGAATTTGGATGTGGTTGCGGTGACAGAGACTTGGTTGAAAGAGGGACAGGACTGGCAGCTGAATATTCCGGGGTACAAGTGTTTCAGGCGAGACAGAGGAGGGGCCAAAAGAGGTGGGGCAGTCGCAGTGTTAGTTGGAGAGCATATTACAGCGGTGCAGAGGGAGGACAATTCAGAGGGGTCGTGTAACAAGTCACTGTGGGTGGAGCTCAGAAACAGGAAGGGCGCAGTCACTATGTTGGGGGTATACTACAGGCCCCCCAACAGCCCAAGGGAAGTGGAAGAATGGATATGTCAGGAGATACTGGATAGGTGCAGGAAAAATAGGGTTGTTGTAGTGGGAGACTTCAATTTCCTTGGTATAGACTGGAAATCGCTGAGAGCTGGGACTCTGAATGGGGAGGAATTTGTAAAATGTGTACAGGAGGGTTCTTTGGAACAATATGTAGATAGCCCGACTAGAGAGAGGGCTATACTGGACCTGGTACTGGGGAATGAGCCCGGTCAGGTCTTCAAAGTTTCGGTAGGGGAACATGTGGCAAATAGTGACCACAATTCTGTTAGCTTTAGGATAGTGATGGAATTGGGGGGCATGGATTGGGGGGCATGCCTTATGAGGATAGGTTGAGGGAGCTTGGTCTCTTCTCCCTGGAGAGACGAAGGATGAGAGGTGACCTGATAGAGGTTTACAAGATGTTGAGGGGTCTGGATAGGGTGGACTCTCAGAGGCTATTTCCAAGGGCTGAAATGGTTGCTACGAGAGGACACAGGTTTAAGGTGCTGGGGGGTAGGTACAGGGGGGATGTCAGGGGTAAGTTTTTCACTCAGAGGGTGGTGGGTGAGTGGAATCGGCTGACGTCGGTGGTGGTGGAGGCAAACTCGTTGGGGTCTTTTAAGAGACTTCTGGATGAGTACATGGGATTTAATGGGATTGAGGGCTATAGATAGGCCTAGAGGTGGGGATGTGATCGGCGCAACTTGTGGGCCGAAGGGCCTGTTTGTGCTGTGACTTTCTATGTTCTATGTTCTATGTTCTATGAAAAGGATGAGTGGTGTCCCAAGGGTAAGGTGTTGGATTGGGGCAAGGCTAACTTTAGTGGGATTAGGCAGAAATTGGCAGCTGTTGATTGGGAGAGGCTGTTTGAGGGTAAATCCACATCTGGCATGTGGGAGTCTTTTAAGGAACAGTTGTTAGGGCTGCAGGATAGGCATGTGCCTGTAAAAAAGGATAGGAAGGGTAGGATTCGAGAACCGTGGATAACCAGGGAAATTGAGGGATTGGTCAAAAAGAAAAGAGAGGCGTATGTTAGGTCCAGGCAGCTAAAAACGGAGGGAGCTCTGGAGGAGTACAAAGAAAGTAGGAAAGAACTCAAACGGGGAATTAGAAGGGCAAAAAGAGGTCACGAAATGTCCTTGGCAGACAGGATTAAGGAGAATCCCAAGGCATTTTATTCATACGTTAGGAACAAAAGGGTTGTCAGGGAAAAAATCGGACCTCTCAGGGACAAAAGTGGGGAATTATGCTTAGAGCCCAAAGAAGTAGGGGAGATCCTAAATGAATACTTTGCGTTGGTATTCACAAAGGAGAGGGATGTGTTGACTGGGAGTGTCTCGGAGGGGAGTGTTGAACCGTTGGAGAAAATCTCCATTACAAGGGAGGAAGTGTTAGGTTTGTTCGAGAATATAAAGACTGACAAATCCCCAGGGCCTGATGGAATCTATCCAAGGCTGCTCAGGGAGACGAGAGATGAAATCGCTGGGCCTCTGACGCAAATCTTTGTCTCGTCACTGGACACAGGTGAGGTCCCAGAGGATTGGAGGATAGCTAATGTGGTCCCGTTATTTAAGAAGGGTAGGAAGGATAACCCGGGTAATTATAGGCCGGTGAGCTTGACGTCCGTGGTGGGGAAGTTGTTGGAGAAGATTCTTAGAGATAGGATGTATATGCATTTAGAAAGGAATAAACTCATTAACGATAGTCAGCATGGTTTTGTGAGAGGGAGGTCATGCCTCACTAACCTGGTGGAGTTTTTTGAAGAAGTGACTAGAATGGTTGACGAGGGAAGGGATGGATAGAAAACTGGTTGGCAGAGAGGAAACAAAGAGTAGGAATTAATGGGTGCTTTTCAAATTGGCAGGCAGTAACTAGTGGGGTGCCACAGGGATCGGTGCTGGGACCCCAGCTATTCACAATATATATTAATGATTTGGATGAGGAAACAAAATGTAACATCTCAAAGTTTGCAGATGATACCAAGTTGGGTGGGAGGGTGAACTGTGATGAGGACGCAGAGATCCAGTGGGCTGACGAATGGCAGACGGAGTTTAATTTAGTTTAATTTAGACAAATGCGAGGTGATGCATTTTGGTAGATTGAACCAGGGCAGGACTTACTCAGTTAATGGTAGGGCATTAGGGAGAGTTACAGAACAAAGAGATCGAGGGGTACGTGTTCATAGCTCCTTGAAAGTGGAGTCACAGGTGGACAGAGTGGTGAAGAAGGCATTCGGCATGCTTGGTATCATTGGTCAGAACATTGAATACAGGAGTTGGAATGTCTTGTTGAAGTTGTCCAAGACATTGATAAGGTCACACTTGGAATACTGTGTGCAATTCTGGTCACCCTATTATAGAAAGCATATTATTAAACTATAAAGAGTGCAGATAGTCAATATCTTTTCCCAAAGGTAGGGCAGCATAGGTTTAAGGTGAGAGGTGAGAGATACAAAAGTGTCCAGAGGGGCAGTTTTTTCACACGCAGGGTGGTGAGTGTCTGGAACAAGCTGCCAGAGATAGTAGTAGAGGCGGGTACAATTTTGTCTTTTAAAAGGCATTTAGATAGTTACATGGGTACGATGGGTATAGAGGGATATGGGCCAAATGCGGGCAATTGGGATCAGTTTAGGGTTTTAAAAAAAAGGGCGGCATGGACAAGTTGGGCTGAAGGGCCTGTTTCCATGCTGTAAACCTCTATGACTCTGTGACTCTATCTGGACAGGTTGGGTGAGTGGGCAAATCAATGGCAGATGCAGTATGATTTGGATAAGTGTGAGGTTATTCACTTTGGAAGCAGGAACAAGGCGGCAGATTACTACCTGAATGGGTGTAAATTGGGAGAGGGGAGTGTGCAGCAGGACCTGGGTGTCCTTGTGCACCAGTCGCTGAAGGTAAGCATGCAGGTGCAGCAGGCGGTAACGAAGGCAAATGGTATGTTGGCCTTCATTGCGAGAGGTTTCGAGTACAGGAGCAGGGATGTGTTGTTGCAATTATTCAGGGCCTTGGTGAGGCCACACCTAGAGTATTGTGTGTAGTTTTGATCTCCTTTTCTGAGGAAGGATGTTCTTGCTCCCGAGGGAGTGCAGCGAAGGTTTACCAGGCTGATTCCGGGGATGGCGGGACTGATGTATGAGGAAAGATTGACTGGGTTAGGATTGTTTTCACTGGAGTTCAGATGAATGAACTAGACAGGGTAGATGCAGGGAGGATGTTCCCGATTGTGGAGGTGTCCAGAACCAGAGATCACAGTCTGAGGATTCAGGGTAGACCATTTAGGATGGAGATGAGCAGACATTTCTTCACCCAAAGAGTGGTGAGCCTGTGGAATTCATTACCACAGGAAGTAGTTGATGCCAAAACATTGAATGTATTCAAGGGGCGGCTGGATATAGCACTTGGGGCGAATGGGATCAAAGGTTATGGGGGGAAAAGCAGGATTAGGCTATTGAGTTGGATGATCAGTCATGATTGTGATGAATGGTGGAACAGGCTGGAAGGGCTGAATGGCCTCCTCCTGCTCTTATCTTCTATAATTCTATGTTTCAGGAAACTGTGGACTTGTACACCTAGATCCCTCTATGCTAATGCTTCTATTGGGTTCTGCCATTTACAACATGCTTCCCTCCTGCATTAGACCTTCCAAAATGCATCACCTCCCATTTTTCCAGATTAAATTCCATCTGCCATTTCTCTGCCCAAGTCTCCAGCCTATCAATATCCTGCTGTACCCTCTGGCCATCCTCCTCACTATCCGCAGCTTCCCCAATCTTTGAGTTGTCCTGAGGATGCATCAGGATGTAGCAGCAGGGTTGGAAAGGTAAAGATAATCTAGTTGCATCCTGTGTAACTCGACTTCTGGATAGAACCATTGAGCAATAAAAACTTACAGCACAGAAAAGGCCATTCAGCCCATCTTGTCCATGCCAGCTCGAGAGCACCTCTTTCTAATCCCACCTTCCTGCACCCAGTCCATAGCCATAGAATCCCTCTTATGCAGAGGAAGGCCATTCAGCCCATCGAGCCTGCACCGACTCTCTGACAGAGTATCTTACCCAGGCCCTCTTTCCCACCCTATCCCTGTAACCCCATACATTTAGCATGGCCAATCCACCCAACCCGCACATCTTTAAACTGTGGGAGGAAACCGGAGCGCCCTGTGGAATCCCACGCAGTCACAGAGAGAATGTCCAAACTCCACACAGACAGTGACCTGAGGCCGGAATTGAACCCGGGTCCCTGGCGCTGTGAAGCAGCAGTGCTAACCACTGTGCCACCGTGTAGCTTCCAACACTTCATAGAATCATAGAATCCCTACAGTGCAGAAGGAGGCTATTCGACCCATCGAGTCTGCACTGACAACAATCCCACCCAGGCCTCATCCCCTCAACCCCACGTATTTACCCGGCGAGCCCCCCTGACACTAAGGGGCAGTTTAGCATGGCCAATCCACCAAACAACTCTGCCAGTGAAAGAGAGCATTCCATCTGCCTTCTTTCCAACCTTGGCCACTTGAACTGCTGCCTTTAGGGACCTGTGTACTTAAGGTGCAGATCCAGGTACATTTTAAAAGACAATGGATGAATGGACACTGTACGACAATCACCAGGCATTCCCTTCCTGTCGGGGAACTCTTCAGCAGTCACGGGATGGGATAGACAAATGTCTGGTCTCTGAGGGAATGGCTGGGAAACATGTTCAGGCCCACGAATAAACCATGATCATTCTATTTGCTTCCTAATTACTTGCTGTACCTGAAGACTCGTGTGGACAGAGAAAGAACAGCTGCAACAATGATTTAATGACAATAATAGTAATAGTGGCTTTAAAATGGCTATTCTGGCTGAGAGTGAAGCATGCTGGGAATTTCGGTCAGCTTATAGATTGAAACCAGATGCAGGTGGTAAAGAGGCTGTGGTCTGGGAGCTGTGAAGCTTCCTGTGTTGGTCAGATCAGAGAGACTGTTTACACTGACTGAGACAGCGTGGCTCTGAGCGATGGCTGCTACGTGTGGAGTGTGCAGCTTGAACTAAGTGTAATGGTTTCGTCCAAAAGTAATTTCACTGGATGTTCGAGCCAAGTGATCGGTTTCTGGTGACACAATTGGCTGGATGACGGAGAATCTTCCGGAAGCAAGTGGAGAATTGTGGATAAAAGACACGTTGAGTTATTTGTTTGGCAGCGATAACTCCAAGAGAACAACCATTGCAACAAGACCTGTACCCTGAAGGATGCTTCAGAGAGAAGGAGGTAGATTCTACAGCTAGGATGTTTCTTGGCCAAGGTGTTCCTAACTCAGTAGTATCTATTTTCAGTTAAATAATGAAAGGCGATGTTCAGTTAGAGTTAAAGTTCAGTAAAGAGTTAATGAGAGGCTTGAGTTGGGACAAGAAGTGTTAAATAAAGAAATAACTGAATTCTCGTCCTTGTTTGTCTCATTGAACGGGGATGCTTGGAAAATGCATGGGATTGAGGGTGATTTAGTGGTTTGAATCAGAAATTGGCTAGCTGTAAGAAAACAGAGGGTGGTGGTTGATGGGAAATGTTCATCCTGGAGTTCAGTTACTAGTGGTGTACCGCAAGGATCTGTTTTAGGGCCACTGCTGTTTGTCATTTTTATTAATGACCTGGATGAGGGCGTGGAAGGATGGATTAGTAAATTTGCGGATGACACCAAAGTCGGTGGAGTTGTAGACAGTGCGGAGGGAAGTGACAGGTTACAGAGGGACATAGATAAGCTGCAGAGCTGGGCTGAGAGGTGGCAAATGGAGTTTAATGCGGAAAAGTGTGAGGTGATTCACTTTGGAAGGAGTAACAGGAATACAGAGTACTGGGCTAATGGTAAGATACTTGGTAGTGTGGATGATCAGAGGGATCTGGGTGTCCATGTGCATAGATCCCTGAAAGTTGGCACCCAGGTTGATAGGGTTGTTAAGAAGGCGTACGGTGAGTTAGCTTTTATTGGTAGTGGGATTGAGTTTCGGAGCCAGGAGGTCATGTTGCAGCTGTACAAAACTCTGGTGTGGCCGCACTTGGAGTATTGCGAACAGTTCTGGTCACCGCATTATTGGATTGAGGATTGAGATGTGTTTACTTTAATGCCAGGAGTATAGTGAATAAAGGGGATGAGCTCAGAGCGTGGATCGATGCCTGGAAGTGTGATGTGGTGGCCATTACGGAGACTTGGATGTCTCAGGGACAGGACTGGATACTACAGGTGCCGGGATTCAGATGTTTCAGGAGGGACAAGGAGGGAGGCAAGAGAGGAGGTGGAGTGGCACTGCTGATCAGGGATAGTGTCACAGCTGTAGAGAAGGTGTATGCTGTGGAGGGATTGTCCACAGAGTCTCCGTGGGTGGAAGTTCGGAGTGGGAAGGGGTCGATCACTTTGCTGGGAGTTTTCTATAGGCCGCCCAATAGCGACAGGAGGAGCAGATAGGGAAACAGATCCTGGAGAGATGCAGTAACAGCAGAGTTGTTGTGATGGGAGACTTTAATTTCCCAAACATAGATTGGAATATCCCGAGGGTAAGGGGATTGGATGGAGAGGAGTTCGTTAGGTGTGTTCAGGAGGGTTTCCTGACACAGCATGTGGACAAGCCTACAAGAGGAGAGGCTGTACTTGATCTGACACTGACCAATGAACCTGGACAGGTGTCAGATCTCTCAGTGGGAGAGCATCTTGGGGATAGCGATCATAACTCTATCTCCTTTATGCTTGCATTGGAAAAAGAGAGGATCAGGCAAGCTAGGAAAGCGTTTATATGGAGTAAGGGGAAATATGAAGACATAAGGCAGCAAATTAGAGGAGTAAATTGGAAGGAGGTATTCTCGGGGAAATCTACTGAAGAGAGGTGGCAGTTTTTCAAGGAATGTCTGTCTAGAGTTCTACAGGACAATGTTCCGAGCAGACAGGGAGGAGTTGGTAGGTTAAAGGAACCGTGGTGCACGAAAGCTGTGCGGGACCTAGTCGAGAAGAAAAGGAAAGCATACAAAAGGTTCAGAGAGCTTGGCGAAGATAGGGATCTAGATGAGTATACGGCTTGTAGGAAGGGACTAAAGAAGGAAATTAGGAGAGCCAGAAGGGGTCACGAGAAGGCCTTAGCAAGTAGAATTAAGGAAAATCCTAAGGCGTTCTATCAATATGTGAAGAGTAAAAGGAAGAGACGTGAAGGAATAGGGCCTATAAAAGGTGAAGGCGGGAAAGTCTGTACGGAACCAGTAGAAATGGCAGAGGTGCTTAATGAGTATTTTGCCTCGGTTTTCACAGAGGAGAAGGATCTGGGTGAATCTACTGTGGGCTTGCGGTGGACTGAAAAGATTGAGTATGTGGACTTTAAGAAAGAGGTTGTGCTGGAATCTTTGAATGGCATCAAGATAGATAAGTCGCCGGGTCCGGATGGGATGTACCCCAGGTTACTGTGGGAGGCGAGGGAAGAGATTGCAGAGCCTCTGGTGATGATCTTTGCATCGTCGATGGAGACGGGAGAGGTGCCGGAGGATTGGAGGATTGCGGATGTGGTTCCTATTTTCAAGAAGGGGAATAGGGATAGCCCAGGAAATTACCGACCGGTGAGTCTAACCTCAGTGTTTGGTAAACTGATGGAGAAGATCCTGAGGGACAGGATTTATGAGCATTTAGAGAGGTTTAGTATGCTCAAGAATACTCAGCATGACTTTGTCAAAGGCAGATCGTGCCTTACGAGCCTGGTGGAGTTCTTCGAAAATGTGACGAAACACATTGACGAAGGGAAAGCGGTAGATGTGGTTTATATGGATTTTAGCAAGGCATTTGATACTGTTCCCCCATGCGAGGCTTCTAGAAAAAGTGAGAGGGCATGGGATCCAAGGGGCTGCTGCCCTGTGGATCCAGAACTGGCTTGCCCAAAGACCATAAGACCATAAGACATAGGAGCGGAAGTAAGGCCATTCGGCCCATCGAGTCCACTCCACCATTCAATCATGGTTGATTTCAACTCCATTTACCCGCTCTCTCCCCATAGCCCTTAATTCCTCGAGAAATCAAGAATTTATCAATTTCTGTCTTGAAGACGCTCAACGTCTCGGCCTCCACAGCCCTCTGTGGCAATGAATTCCACAGACCCACCACTCTCTGGCTGAAGAAATTTCTCCTCATCTCTGTTCTAAAGTGACTCCCTTTTATTCTAAGGCTGTGCCCCCGCGTCCTAGTCTCCCCTGTTAATGGAAGCAACTTCCCTACGTCCATCCTATCTAAGCCGTTCATTATCTTGTAAGTTTCTATCAGATCTCCCCTCAACCTCCTAAACTCCAATGAATATAATCCCACGATCCTCAGACGTTCATCGTATGTCAGGCCTACCATTCCTGGGATCATCCGTGTGAATCTCCGCTGGACCCGCTCCAGTGCCAGTATGTCCTTCCTGAGGTGTGGGGCCCAAAATTGCTCACAGTACTCCAAATGGGGACTAACCAGTGCTTTATAAAGCCTCAGAAGTACATCCCTGCTTTTGTATTCCAAGCCTCTTGAGATAAATGACAACATTACATTTGCTTTCTTAATTACGGACTCAACCTGCAAGTTTACCTTTAGAGAATCCTGGACTAGGACTCCCAAGTCCCTTTGCACTTTAGCATTATGAATTTTGTCACCGTTTAGAAAATAGTCCATGCCTCTATTCTTTTTTCCAAAGTGTACGACCTCGCACTTGCCCACGTTGAATTTCATCAGCCACTTCTTGGACCACTCTCCTAAACTGTCTAAATCTTTCTGCAGCCTCCCCACCTCCTCAATACTACCTGCCCCTCCACCTAGGAGGCAGAGAGTGTGTAGAGATGGGTCTTTTTAGAACATAGAACATTACAGCGCAGTACAGGCCCTTCGGCCCTCGATGTTGTGCCGAACAGTGAAACCAATCTAAAGCCCCTCTAACCTACACTATTCCAATATCATCCATATGTTTATAACCATTTGAATGCTCTTAATGTTGCCGGGTCCACTACTGCTGAGTAAAGAACCTACCTCTAACATCTGTCCTATATCTATCACCCTTCAATTTAAAGCTATGTCCCCTCGTGCTAGCCATCACCATCCAAGGAAAAAGGCTCTCACTATCCACCCTATCTAATCCTCTGATCATCTTGTATGCCTCTATTAAGTCACCTCTTAACCTTCTTCTCTCTAATGAAAACAACCTCAAGCCCCACCAGCCTTTCCTCATACGATTTTCTAATTGGAGGTCGGTCACCAGTGGTGTGCCCCAGGGATCTGTTCTGGGACCCTTGCTGTTTGTCATTTTCATAAATGACCTGGATGAGGAAGTGGAGGGATGGGTTGGTAAGTTTGCCGATGACACGAAGGTCGGTGGGGTTGTGGATAGTCTGGAGGGATGTCAGAAGTTACAGAAGGACATAGATAGGATGCAAGACTGGGTGGAGAAGTGGCAGATGGACTTCAACCCAGATAAATGCGTCGTGGTCCATTTTGGCAGGTCAAATGGGATGAAGGAGTACAATATAAAGGGAAAGACTCTTAGTACTGTAGAGGATCAGAAGGACCTTGGGGTCCGGGTCCATAGGACTCTAAAATCGGTCCTGCAAGTGGAGGAGGTGGTTAAGAAGGCGTATGGTGTGCTGGCCTTTATCAATCGAGGGATTGAGTTTAGGAGTCCAGGGATAATGATACAGCTATATAAGACCCTCGTCAGACCCCACTTGGAGTACTGTGCTCAGTTCTGGTCGCCTCATTACAGGAAGGATGTGGAAAAGATTGAAAGGGTGCAGAGGAGATTTACAAGGATGTTGCCTGGATTGAGTGGCATGCCTTATGAGGATAGGCTGAGGGAGCTCGGTCTTTTCTCCTTGGAGAGACGTAGGATGAGAGGAGACCTAATAGAGGTATATAAGATGTTGAGAGGCATAGATCGGGTGGACTCTCAGAGACTTTTTCCCAGGGTGGAAATGGCTGCTACGAGAGGACACAGGTTTAAGGTGCTGGGGGGTAGGTACAGGGGAGATGATAGGGGGAGGTTTTCACAGAGAGGGTGGTGGGCGAGTGGAATCAGCTGCCGTCGGTGGTGGTGGAGGCAAACTCAATAGGGTCTTTTAAGAGACTCCTGGATGAGTACATGGGACTTAATAGGATGGAGGGTTATAGGTCGGCCTAAAAGGTAGGGATATGTTCGGCACAACTTGTGGGGCCGAAGGGCCTGTTTTGTGCTGTAGTTTTCTATGTTTCTATGTTTCTAGTGTAGGAAAGATATGGAAGTGTTGGAAAGGGTGCAGAGGAGATTTACCAGGATGTTGCCTGGTATGGTGGGAAGATCGTATGAGGAAAGGCTGAGGGGCTTGAGGTTGTTTTCGTTAGAGAGAAGAAGGTTAAGAGGTGACTTAATAGAGGCATACAAGATGATCAGAGGATTAGATAGGGTGGATAGTGAGAGCCTTTTTCCTCGGATGGTGATGGCTAGCACGAGGGGACATAGCTTTAAATTGAGAGGTGAGAGATATAGGACAGATGTTAGAGGTAGGTTCTTTACTCCGAGAGTAGTAAGGGCGTGGAATGCCCTGCCTGCAGCAGTAGTGGACTCGCCAACATTAAGAGCATTTAAATGGTTATTGGATAAACATATGGATGATATTGGAATAGTGTAGATTTGAGGGGCTTTAGATTGGTTTCACTGGTCGGTGCAACATCGAGGGCCGAAGGGCCTGTACTGCTAATGTTCTATGTTCTATGTTCTATATTTAAATTAAAGCTGTATAACAGAATGGCGCCCCAATCGGGCCTCGATAAGAGGTGGCTGCTGTTACCCCGAGATTCGAACCTTTAATTTGTTAAGTGATTTGAAGTGGTCTGGGCATTTCATTTAATGTGATGAAACAACGACAGAACTACTTTAAACAGCGGAGGTGGTAACCCTCTCGCCAGCCATGAGTGTGATTAAAGACCGAGCTTTCAGTAGTATTTTGGGGGGTGGATTGATCCATGTTCCTGATACGCCAGGCGTCGGGGGAGTCGGAACTCATTTTTTATCATGAACGTTGTTCCTGGGCTAAGCACCTGTCTTCTTTCCTTCGTTAATCTAGAAGTGAGACTTTGAAGTGAGGTTAGTCAAGGGGAAGGGTGAACTCTATTGTCCACTGCAAGGCTAAAACTTAACTCTGGAGTAGAGAGGGGGTGTTCATCGCACTCTCAATACCAACTGACTGAGAGGACTGACTGGTAAATTAGTAGGCGATGTCCCCCTTCAGCCACTTCCCGTGCCCCGGGACTGAGCCGTGAGAAATGGGTGGAATATTCCAGTCAGATTTTTGGGTCTGGGATTGGTGAGTCAGAGATAATGAGAGAAACAGAGATAAAGGAACATGTTGAAATTGAGTAAAGTGATTGTGATTCTTCGTGTTCGAAGAGGTACAGAGTGAGAAATACGAGAAAATGAAGTTCAAAGATGAGTTAGAAATGATGAGAGATTTAGTTGAGAAGTTAAGAGAAGAAAATGAATGTTTTGTGGAAAGGTAGGAAATGCTGGAACAAAAGAATGAGGTAAATATCTTGTCTCGGAGTCAGTTTAAAGTATATCAAGTCAGTGAAGTGAATCAAAGTTCTGATTACTCCAAGTTCCAGCAGGAGATTAATTAATTAAAATCTCAGTTGTCGATGAAGACGGGGATGGTGTCTGTGTTTGGGACAGTTGAGTCTGAGGGAGCGAGAACATGAAAACAGAGAAAAGCTACAGCACAAACAGGCCCTTCGGCCCACAAGTTGTGCCGAACATGTCCCTACCTACTAGGCTTACCTATAACCCTCTATCTTACTAACTTCCATTAACTTATCCAAAAGTCTCTTAAAAGACCCTATTGAATCCGCCTCCACCACCACTACCGGCAGCCGATTACACGCACCCACCACCCTCTGAGTGAAAAACTTACCCCTAACATCTCCTCTGTACCTACTCCCCAGCACCCTAAACCTGTGACCTCTCGTGGCAACCATTTCAGCCCTGGGTAAAAGCCTCTGGGAATCCACTCTATCAATACCCCTCAACATCTTATACACCTCTGTCAGGTCACCTCTCATCCTTCCCCTCTCCAAGGAGAAAAGACCTCACTCTCTCAACCTATCCTCATAAGGCATGCCACCTAATCCAGGCAACATCCTTGTAAATCTCCTCTGCACCCTTTCTATGGCTTCCACATCCTTTCTGTAATGAGGCGACCAGAACTGGGCACAGTACTCCAGGTGGAGTCTGACCAGGGTCCTATACAGCTGCAGCATTATCTCCCGATTTCTAAACTCAATTCCTCTATTGATGAAGGCCAGTATTCCATACACCTTCTTAACCACAGCCTCTACCTGCGACGCTGCTTTGAGCGTCCTATGAACCCGGACCCCAAGATCCTTCTGATCTTCCACACTGCCAAGCGTCTTACCCTTAATATTATATTCTTCCATCCTATTCGACCTGCCAAAATGAACCACCACACACTTATCTGGGTTGAACTCCATCTGCCACTTCTCCGCCCAGTCTTGCATCTTATCTATGTCTCGTTGCAACTGCTGACATCCCTCTACACTATCCACAACACCACCAACCATTGTGTCATCAGCAAACTTACCAACCCATCCTTCCACTTCCTCATCCAGGTCATTTATAAAAATCACAAATAGCAAGGGTCCCAGAACAGATCCCTGGGGCATTCCACTGGTGACCGACCTCCATGCTGAAAAAGACCCATCTACAACCACTCTTTGCCTTCTGTGGGCAAGCCAGTTCTGAATCCACAAGGCAATGTCCCCTTGTATCCCATGCCCCTTCACTTTCTCCATAAGCCTTTCATAGGGCACCTTATCAAATGCCTTGCTGAAATCCATATAAACTACATCTACCGCTCTTCCCTTGTCTATGTGTCCAGTTACATCTTCAAAAAATTCAATTAGGCTCGTAAGGCATGATCTGCCTTGGACAAAGCCGTGCTGGCTATTTCTGATCATACTATTCCTCTCCAGATGTTCATAAATCCTGCCTCTCAGGATCTTCTCCATCAACTTACCAACCACTGAGGTTAGACTCACTGGTCTATAATTTCCCAGGCTATCCCTTCTCCCTTTCTTGAACAACGGAACCACATCCGCAATCCTCCAATCCTCCGGAACCTCTCCCGTCTCCATTGATGACGCAAAGATCATCGCCAGAGGCACAGCAATCTCTTCCCTTGCCTCCCACAGTAACCTGGGGTACATCCCATCCAATCCCGGCGATTTATCTAACTTGATGCTTTTCAAAAGCTCCAACACATCCTCTTTCCTAATGTCCACATGCTCAATCTTCTCAGTCCACTGCAAGTCTGCACTGCAACTACCAAGATCCTTTTCCACTGTGAATACTGAAGCAAAGTATTCATTGAGCACCTCTGCTATTTCTACCGGTTCTATACGGACTTTCCCACCGTCACATCTTATCTTCTTGCTCTTAACATACTTGTCGAATGCCTTGGGGTTTTCCTTTATCCTGTCTGCCAAGGCCTTCTCATGACCCCTTCTTGCTCTTCTAATTTCCCTCTTAAGTTCCTTCCTACTAGTCGTATATACTTCTAGATTTCTAACATTACCGAGCTCCCTGAACCTTTTGTAGGCTTTTCTTTTCTTCTTAACTAAGTTCGTTACAGCTTTCGTGCACCATGGTTCCTGTAACCTACCATAACTCCCCTGTCTCATTGGAACGTTGCTGTGCAGAGCTCCAGACAAATTTTCCTTGAAAATTTGCCACATTTCTTCTGTACATTTCCCTGAGAAAACCTCCTTCCAATTTATGCCTCTAATTTCCTGCCTAATAGCCTCATAATTGCCCTTACTCCAAATAAACACTTTCCCAGCTTGACTGATCCTATCTCTCTCCAATGCTAATGTAAAGGAGATAGAGTTATGATCACTATCCCCAAAATGCTCTCCCACTGAGAGATCTGACACTTGCCCAGGTTCATTCCCTAATACCAAATCAAGTACAGCCTCTCCTCTTGTAGGTTTATCCACATACTGTGTCAGGAAGCCCTCCTGAACACACCTAACAAACTCCTCCCCAACTAAACCCCTTACCCTCGGGATATTCCAATCGATATTTGGGAAATTAAAATCTCCCATCACGCCCACTCCATTATTATCACATCTCTCCAGGATCTGCTTCCCAATATGCTCCTCCACATCTCTGCTACTATTGGGCAGCCTATAGAAAACACCCAGTAAAGTTATTGACCCCTTCCCACTCCGAACTTCCACCCACAGAGATTCCGTAGACAATCCCTCTGTGGCGTCCATCTTTTCTACAGCCGTGACACTATCCCTGATCAACAGTGCCACTCCCCCACAGTGTTTATGGATCGGGTTGTGGATTGTATCTGGAAAAGAATGCCCGATTTGCATGGGGCATTGTCTCGGGACCCCCATCTCCTCTTCCAGAGGCACCTAACCTCTCAGTAAGTGGAGAATTTGCGCCTGGTCTGATGAATCCTGTGGCTATTAGTTGCAAGGAGGGCATAGATTTACCGGGAGATGTTGTTGATTGGGAAGGAATTAATATTTTTAAAAATTCCACCACGGTATGTAGTTCTGAATGCAGACTTAACCGTCCCCATCAATGGATAGTCTTGCATTATTAGAAAATGCTATGCCATGAACTCCATGAACACAGACCATGTGGGGCAAGAAGCTTAAACCCTCACTAACATCACAAAAGAACCCCAATGGGTCTTTGTTTTTTGTTAAAGGGGGGGAGTGTGCAGTGTGTTACAGAATTGAGAGGGAAAGGAACTATATTCTCGCAACTCACTAGGGAAATATTGTAAATTAATTGGCAACATGGAAAAATTGATTGGAGAAAATTTGAGGTTGAGCTGATATTTGAGTAGAGTCATAGAGTCATAGAGGTTTACAGCATGGAAACAGGCCCTTCGGTCCAACTTGTCCATGCTGCCCTTTTTTTTAAACCCCGAAGCTAATCCCAATTGCCCTCATTTGGCCCATATCCCTCTATACCCATCGTACCCATGCAACTGTCCAAATGCTTTTTAAAAGACAAAATTGTACCCGCCTCTACTACTACCTCTGGCAGCTTGTTCCAGACACTCACCACCCTCTGTGTGAAAAAATTGCCCCTCTGGACACTTTTGTATCTCTCCCCTCTCACCTTAAACCGATGCCCTCTAGTTTTAGATTCCCCTACCTTTGGGAAAAGATATTGACTATCTACCTTGTCTATGCCCCTCTATTTTATAGACCTCGATAAGATCACCCCTCAGCCTCCTACGCTCCTGAGAAAAAAGTCCCAGTCTATCCAGCCTCTCCTTATAACCCAAATCAACAAGTCCCAGGAGCATCCTAGTAAATATTTTCTGCACTCTTTCTAGTTTAATAATATCCTTTCTATAATAGGGTGACCAGAATTGCACACAGTATTCCAAGTGTGGCCTTACCAATGTCTTGTACAACTTTAACAAGACGTCCCAATTCCTGTATTTAATGTTCTGACCAATGAAACCAAGCATGCCGAATGCCTTCTTCACCACCCTGTCCACCTGTGACTCCACTTTCAAGGAGCTATGAACCTGTACCCCTAGATCTCTTTGTTCTGTAACTCTCCCCAGCGCCCTACCATTAATTGAGTAAGTCCTGCCCTGGTTCAATCTACCAAAATGCATCACCTCGCATTTGTCTAAATTAAACTCCATCTGCCATTCGTCAACCCACTGGCCCAATTGATCAAGATCCCGTTGCAATCGGAGATAACCTTCCTCACTGTCCACTATGCCACCAATCTTGGTGTCATCTGCAAACTTACTAACCTGGGATAGGCTGGGTTTGTTTTCTGTGGAGCAGAGGAGGCTGGCGAGGGATCTGATAGAGGTATGGAAAATAATGAGAGGCATGGAAAGAGTAGATCGTAAGAATCTATTCCCCATGACAGAGGTGTCTAAGACCAGAGGGCATTGGTTTAAGGTGAAGGGTAAGTGGTTTCGAGGGGATGGGAGGAGAGATTGTTTCACCCAGAGAGTGGTGGAAATATGGAAGGTGCTGCCTGAGAGGATGCTGGAGGCAGGAACTCTCACAACAGTTAAGAAGCATCTGGATGAGCCCTTAAATCACCAACCAAGGCTCAGCAGGCTATTGTCCAAGTGCTGCTAAACAGGATTAGTATGGATTGGTATTTGATGGTTGGCACAGACATGGTGGGCCGAAGGGCCTGTTTCTGTGCTGTGTGAGTCCATGACTCTTCGACACTTTATACACTGAAACATACATAGAAACTAGAAGCAGGAGGAGGCCATTTGGCCCTTCGAGTCTGCTTCACCACTCATTGTGATCATGGCTAATCATCAAATTCAATACCCTGACACCTCCTCCCCCTTCCTTCCACATCGCTTAATCCCTTTAGCCTTATATCTACCTGTCGGGGATCTTTAGAAATGTACCCCAAGATCCCTCTGGTCCTCTGTACTTCCCAGCATCCTGCCATTCATTGTGTATTCCTTTGCCTGGTTAGTCCTCCCAAAATGCATCAGCTCACACTCTGTAGGGTTAAATTCCATTGGCCGCTGTTCTGTCCATCTGACCAGCCCGTCTATATCGCCCTGTAATCTAAGGCTTTCCTCCTCGCTATTTACCAACAATATTTGTAGCTTGTGTGAACTTAGTGATCACAGCCCCATATTCACACCGAGATCATTAATGTACACACGAACAGCAGGGGAGCCAGCACCGATCCCTGTGGAACACCACTGGACACAGGCTTCCATTCACACAAACAACCTTCCACCATCTCTAAAGATTGGGGGGAGGGAATCGTGATGAGGCGACTGAGAGCGAGGAGGTTAGCCCGCAAATAGAGGATTGTAGACAGGGTAAGAGGGAGAATAGATGGATGATGGAGAAGAGGAGAGCTCAGACCAAAGGTTTGAGATGTGTCTATTTTAACGCCAGGAGTGTAGTGAATAAAGTGGATGAGCTTAGAGTGTGGATTGATGCTTGGAAGTGTGATGTGGTGGCCATTACGGAGACTTGGGGACAGGGACAGGACTGGGTGCTTCAGGTGCCGGGTTTCAGATGTTTCAGAAAGGACAGAGAGGGAGGCAAAAGAGGGGAGGGAGTGGCACTGCTGATCAGGGATAGTGTCACAGCTGTAGAGAAGGTGGAAGCCGTGGAGGGATTGTCCACAGAGTCTCTGTGGGTGGAAGTTCGGAGCGGGAAGTGGTCGATAACTTTGCTGGGTGTTTTCTACAGGCCGCCCAATAGTAACAGGGATGTTGAGGAGCAGATAGGGAAACAGATCCTGGAGAGATGTAGTGATAACAGGGTTGTCGTGATGGGAGACTTTAATTTCCCAAACATCGATTGGAATATCCCTAGGGTAAGGGGTTTGGATGGGGAGGAGTTTGTTAGGTGTGTTCAGGAGGGTTTTCTGACACAGCATGTGGATAAGCCTACAAGAGGAGAGGCTGTACTTGATCTGATACTGACCAATGAACCTGGACAGGTGTCGGATCTCTCAATGGGGGAGCATCTTGGGGATAGTGATCATAACTCTATCTTCTTTACGCTAGCATTGGAAAGAGATAGGATCAGGCAAGCTAGGAAAGTGTTTATCTGGAGTAAGGGGAAATATGAAGCCATCGGGCAGGAGATTAGAGGCGTAAATTGGAAGGAGGCATTCTCGAGGAAAAGTACCGAAGTAAGGTGGCAAATTTTCAAGGAATGTTTGTCTGGAATTCTGCATGACAACGTTCCGGTGTTGGTAGGTTACGGGAACAGGGAGGTGTTGGTAGATTACGGGAACCGTGGTGCATGAAAGCTGCGCTGAACCAAGTCAAAAAGAAAAGGAAAGCGTACAAAAGGTTCAGAGAGCTAGGCGATGATAGGGATCTAGAAGAGTATACGGCTTATAGGAAGGGACTTAAGAAAGAAATTAGGAGAGCCAGAAGGGGTCACGAGAAGGCCTTGGCAGGTAAGATTAAGGAGAACCCTAAGGCGTTCTATAAATATGTGAAGAGTAAAAGGATGAGATGTGAAGGTTTAGGACCTATAAAAGGTGAAGGTGAGAAAATCTGTACAGAACCGGAAGAAATAGCAGAGGTGCTTAATGAGTATTTTACCTCGGTATTCACGGTGGAAAAAGACCTGGGTGGTTGTACTACAGGATTGAGGTGGACTGAAAAGATTGAGTATGTGGACATTAAGAAAGAGGCTGTGTTGGAAATTGTGAATAGCATCAAGATAGATAAGTCACCGGGACCGGATGGGATGTACCCCAGGTTACTGTGGGAGGCGAGGGAGGAGATTGCGGAGCCTCTGGCGATGATCTTTGCATCGTCGATGGAGACGGGAGAGGTTCCGGAGGATTGGAGGATTGCGGATGTGGTTCCTATATTCAAGAAAGGGAATAGGGATAGCCCAGGAAATTACCGACCGGTGAGTCTAACCTCAGTGGTTGGTAAGTTGATGGAGAAGATCCTGAGGGACAGGATTTATGAACATTTAGAGAAGTTTAGTATGCTCAAAAGTAGTCAGCACGGCTTTGTCAAAGGCAAATCGTGCCTTACGAGCCTGGTTGAGTTCTTTGAAAATGTGACTAAACACATTGACGAAGGAAGAGCGGTGGATGTGGTCTATATGGACTTCAGCAAGGCGTTCGATAAGGTCCCCCATGCAAGACTCCTCGGGAAAGTGAGAGGGCATGGGATCCAAGGGGCTGTTGCCTTGTGGATCCAGAACTGGCTTGCCTGCAGAAGGCAGAGACTGGTTGTAGATGGTTCTTTTTCTGAATGGAGGTCGGTCACCAGTGGAGTGCCCCAGGGATCTGTTCTGGGACCTTTGATGTTTGTCATTTTCATAAATGACCTGGATGAGGAAGTGGAGGGATGGGTTGGTAAGTTTGCCGATGACACGAAGGTTGGTGGTGTTGTGGATTGTTTGGAGGGATGTCAGAAGTTACAGAGGGACATAGATAGGATGCAAGACTGGGCGGAGAAGTGGCAGATGGACTTCAACCCAGATAAATGTGTAGTGGTCCATTTTGGCAGGTCAAATGGGATGAAGGAGTATAATATCAAGGTTAAGACTCTTAGCAGTGTAGAGGATCAGAAGGACCTTGGGGTCCGGGTCCATAGGACTCTTAAAACGGCCTCGCAGGTAGAGGAGGTGGTTAAGAAGGCATATGGTGTGCTGGCCTTCATCAATCGAGGGATTGAATTTAGGAGTCCGGGGATAATGATGCAGCTATATAAGACCCTCGTCAGACCCCACTTGGAGTACTGTGCTCAGTTCTGGTCGCCTCATTACAGGAAGGATGTGGAAATGATTGAAAGGGTGCAGAGAAGATTTACAAGGATGTTGCCTGGATTGGGTGGCATGCCTTATGAGGATAGGTTGAGGGAACTCGATCTTTTCTCCTTGGAGAGACGAAGGATGAGAGGTGACCTGATAGAGGTGTACAAGATGTTGGGAGGCATAGATCGGGTGGATTCTCGGAGGCTTTTTCCCAGGGCTGAAATGGCTGCTACGAGAGGACACAGGTTTAAGGTGCTTGGGAGTAGGTACAGAGGAGATGTCAGGGGTAAGTTTTTCACTCAGAGGGTGGTGGGTGAGTGGAATCGGCTGTCTTCATTGGTGGTGGAAGCAAACTCGATAGGGTCTTTTAAGAGACTTCTGGATGAGTACATGGGACTTAATAGGATGGAGGATTATAGGTAAGCCTATATATAAGCCTAGGTAGGTAGGGACATGACCGGCGCAACTTGTGGGCCGAAGGGCCTGTTTGTGCTGTATTTTTTCTATGTTCTATGTTCTATCTCCCTCTGCCTCCTGCCACTCAGCCAATTCTGGATCCAAATTGCCCTGGACCCCACGGGCTTTTAACCTTCTTGATCAGTCTCCATGCGGGACCTTGTCAAAAGCCTTACTGAAGTCCACATAGACTACATCACCTGCACTGCCCTCCTCTACACACTGGTCACCTCCACGAAAAATTCAATCACATTTATTCGCTATGACTTCCCCTGACAAAGCCATGCTGACTATCCTTGATTAATCCTTGCCTCTCCAAGTGGAGATTCATTCTGTCCCTCAGAATGTTTTCCAATAATTTTCCTATCACTGTTAGACTCACTGGGCTGTAATTACCTGGTTTTCCCTACTTCCCTTCTTGAATAATGGTACCACACTCGCTGTCCTCCAGTCCTCTGGCACCTCTCCTATAGCTAGAGAGGAATTAAAAATTAACATCAGAGCCCCTGTAATCTCCTCCCGTGCCTTCCACAGCAGCCTGGGATACATCTCATCTGGGCCTGGGGATTTATCCACTTTCAAACCAGCTAAACACACTAACACCTCCTCCCTCTCAATGCTAATCTGCTCAGTTATATCACAGTCCCGCCCTGCTTCCCTCTCATTTAAAACCTCAGCTACATCTTCCAGCTCCACACACACATCGCCACGTGGGGCCCTAACGGGCCAACTCTTTCCCTGGTAACACTCTTATCCTTAATATATTTAACACTTTGGGGTTTTCCTTTATGTTGTCCGGCATGTTAACTTTCCTGGTGATTTTCAGGTTATCGATGTGCCTCACTGTAAGATTGTGAATATTACCTCCTGTCAGCTTCCTCGGTGCGGTTCTGGTTGCAGTCAGCGTTGATGCTGACATTGGAAAGCAGTGAGCAACCTGCAGAGTGATTGTAACTGATAGCGAGCTGCTCTGAGAACCACAGGCGGAAGGTTCTGGAAGCTGACTGACTTGTGCAAATCTAACGCACTTCAAAGTAGTGATAAAGATGGTAACTGACACCTCGGAAAAAACATGAGGAGGTGGTGTTGGTGAGAGGGGCGAATACCGCATTCAAGTCAGATAGAGAGATATTGAAAACAGCAACCTTACCCAGTGAGCAGGTGAAAAAGAATGTTGCATAAACACAGCTTATGCGACGGTGTAGAGTTTACAGACAGGCCATTCGGCCCAAATGCTCGGTGTCTGAGTTTGAGCTTGACATAAATCTCCTCCCACCCCTTTCCTTTTCAGCCAATCGACATTTCCTTCCATTCCTTTCAGGCTCCTGTTGTTTTTGATGGGACATGGGCATCGCTGGCTGGCCAGTATTTATTCCCCATCCCTGGTGCCCCTTGGGAAGGTGGTGGTGAGCTGCCTTCTTGAATCGCTGCAGTCCCTGAGGTGTAGGTACATCCACTGTGCTGTTAGGGAGGGAGTTCCAAGATTTTGACCCAGTGACAGTGAAGGAACGGCGATATATTTCCAAGTCAGGGTGGTGAGTGGCTCGGAGGGGAACCTCCAGGTGGGGGTGTTCCCCATGTATCTGCTGCCCTTGTCCTTCTAGATGGAAGCGGTCGCGGGTTTGGAAGGTGCTGCCTAAGGAGCCTTGGTGAGTTGCTGCAGTGCATCTTGTCACTGTATCTAGCTTCCCTTTATACCGTGAGATGTTGATAATGATTGAGATTTTAAAAATGATCTTTGATGCTCTGAATCATGTTGGTGAAATATAAATCTTCACCTCCTCTGAGAAGGTGGAACACAGATTATTTCATCAATGGTAACCCACAGCTTTGTGTGACTGGGTTCAAGTTGACATGGCAGCTGGTGGAACTCAAATCAATTCATTATCAATCTCCAATAAAAAGATTTAGTGTCAGCAATGGGGACTGAGATTACTGGATTGTCGTAAAAAACCATCTGGGTCACTAATGTCCTTGAGGGAATGAAATCTACCGTCCTTACCCGGTCTGGCCTACATGTGACTCCAGAGCCATGTGGTTCAGTCTCAACTGCCCTCAGGAATGGCGCAGTAAGTAACTCAGTTGTATTCAACCACGACAGTAAACTCAAATTAGAATCAAAATAGACGGACCCCGGCATCTAGCGAGGCGCCAAAAATATCAATGACCTAGGAGTGCAAGTCCACAAATCCTTGAAGGTGGCAACACAGGTGGAGAAGGTGGTGAAGAAGGCATATGGTATGCTTGCCTTTAAAGGATGGGGTATAGAGTATAAAAGCTGGAGTCTGATGATGCAGCTGTATAGAACGCTGGTTAGGCCACATTTGGAGTACTGCGTCCAGTTCTGGTCGCCGCACTACCAGAAGGACGTGGAGGCGTTAGAGAGAGTGCAGAGAAGGTTTACCAGGATGTTGCCTGGTATGGAGGGTCTTAGCTATGAGGAGAGATTGGGTAAACTGGGGTTGTTCTCCCTGGAAAGACGGAGAATGAAGGGAGATCTAATAGAGGTGTACAAGATTATGAAGGGGATAGATAGGGTGAACGGTGGGAAGCTTTTTCCCAGATCAGAAGTGACGATCACGAGGGGGTCACGGGCTCAAGGTGAGAGGGGCAAAGTATAACTCTGATATCAGAGGGACGTTTTTTACACAGAGGGTGGTGGGGGCCTGGAATGCGCTGCCAAGTAGGGTGGTGGAGGCAGGCACGCTGACATCGTTTAAGACTTACCTGGATAGTCACATGAGCAGCCTGGGAATGGAGGGATACAAACGATTGGTCTAGTTGGACCAAGGAGCGGCACAGGCTTGGAGGGCCGAAGGGCCTGTTTCCTGTGCTGTACTGTTCTTTGTTCTTTGTTCTATGTGGATTTTAATCTGAACTAATGCAGTGCTCTGTTGTTTCAGTGTTCCCCTGGGATGGATAAGGGAGGGCACAACCTCAGGCTAAAGGGATGATCCATTAAAACAGAGATGAGGAGGAATTTCTTCAGCCAGAGAGTGGTGAATCTGTGGAACTCTTTGCCGCAGAAGGCTGTGGAGGCCGGGTCATTGAGTGTCTTTAAGACAGAGATAGATAGGTTCTTGATTAAGAAGGAGGTCAGGAGTTATGGGGAAAAGGCAGGAGAATGGGGATGAGATAAATAGCAGCCATGATTGAATGGCGGAGCAGACTCGATGGGCTGAGTGGCCTCATTCTGCTCCTATGTCTCATGGTCTAATGGTAGAGTAGAACTTGATTGGGGGTGATTGACAGGTCAGGTCATATGGCTGGGGGCAGCTATACTTTTCGGAGAGAATTCCAGCTTAGTTTCATTTTCAGAAGCTGCTTCGGGCTGAAACAGTGTGTTCTTCAGAGAGGGGAAAGGAGGAAGCAGTCTCTCTCTTTTTCCCCCTCTGGAGTCTGCCAGAGACTGGGTTTACCTCTCTGAGGTTTAGCTGTTTTGAGGATATCCTTCTCTGAAAACCGCTGGCTTGGATTTCTGTCCTGAAATGTTAAAAAGCTCGAAATGCAGCATCATGTGAGTGGACTTGTTTGCCTGCTAACTAGTTTGATTTGATTTGATTTATTATTGTCACATGTATTAGGATACAGTGAAAAGTATTGTTTCAATTTGTATTGAAAACAAAAGTACTGTTTTAATTTGAAGAAGGGTATGTCTGTGGGATATTGCTTTAAATTGGAACAACAGATAGTTCGCTGTTAAGAATTATATTTTGTCATGTTTAAGTCTTGTAATTGGTTAAAGTTATGCAAATTATTTTCACGATATTTTAACTGTATTGTTAAATAAACTTTGTTCAGACTAAAAGACATAGGAGCAGAATGAGGCCACTCGGCCCATCGAGTCTGCTTCGCCATTCAATCATGGCTGATATTTTTCTCATCCCCATTCTCCTGCCTTTTCCCCATAACCCCTGATCCCCTTATTAATCAAGAACCTATCTATCTCTGTCTTAAAGAATCGTCCCTTTCGCCTGAGGTTGTGCCTCTGGTTCTAGTTTTTCATATTAGTGGAAACATCTTCTCCAAGTCCAGTGGAGTGCCCCAGGGATCTGTTCTGGGACCCTTGCTGTTTGTCATTTTCATAAATGACCTGGATGAGGAAGTGGAGGGATGGGTTGGTAAGTTTGCTGACGACACCAAGGTAGGTGGTGTTGTGGATAGTTTGGAGGGATGTCAGAAGTTGCAGCGAGACATAGATAGAATGCAAGACTGGGCGGAGAAGTGGCAGATGGACTTCAACCCGGATAAGTGTGTGGTGATCCATTTTGGCAGATCCAATGGGATGAAGCAGCAGTATAATATGAAGGGTACCATTCTTAGCAGTGTAGAGGATCAGAAGGACCTTGGGGTCCGGGTCCATAGGACTCTTAAATCGGCCTCGCAGGTGGAGGATGCGGTCAAGAAGGCGTACGGCGTACTAGCCTTCATTAATCGAGGGATTGAGTTTAGGAGTCGGGAGATAATGCTGCAGCTTTATAGGACCCTGGTTAGACCCCACTTGGAGTACTGCGCACAGTTCTGGTCACCTCATTACAGGAAAGATGTTGAAGCCATTGAAAGGGTGCAGAGGAGATTTACAAGGATGTTGCCTGGATTGGGGGGCATGCCTTATGAGGATAGGTTGAGGGAGCTTGGTCTCTTCTCCCTGGAGAGACGAAGGATGAGAGGTGACCTGATAGAGGTTTACAAGATGTTGAGAGGTCTGGATAGGGTAGACTCTCAGAGGCTATTTCCAAGGACTGAAATGGTTGCTACGAGAGGACACAGGTTTAAGGTGCAGGGGTGTAGGTACAGAGGAGATGTCAGGGGTAAGTTTTTCACTCAGAGGGTGGTGGGTGAGTGGAATCGGCTGACGTTGGTGGTGGTGGAGGCAAACTCGTTGGGGTCTTTTAAGAGACTTCTGGATGAGTACATGGGATTTAATGGGATTGAGGGCTATAGATAGGCCTAGAGGTAGGGATATGATCGGCGCAACTTGTGGGCCGAAGGGCCTGTTTGTGCTGTGGCTTTCTATGTTCTATGTTCTATCCAGGCCTCGCAGTATCCTGTAAGTTTCAATAAGATCCCCCCTCATCCTTCTAAACTTCAACGAGTACAGACCCAGAGTTCTCATACAACAAGCTCTTCATTCCAGGGATCATTCTTGTGAACCTCCTCTGGACCCTTTCCAAGGCCAACACATCCTTCTTTAGATACGGGGCCCAAAACTGTTCACAATACTCCAAATGGGGTCTGACCAGAGCCTTATACAGCCTCAGAAATACATCCCTGCTCTTGTATTCTAGCCCTCTCGACATGAATGCTAACATTGCATTTGCCTTCCTAACTGCCGACTGAACCTGCGCATTAACCTTAAGAGAATCTTGAACAAGGACTCCCAAGTATCTTTGTGTTTCTGATTTCCTAGGCATTTTCCCATTTGGAAAATAGTCTCTGCCTCCAATCCTCCTTCCAAAGTGCATAACCTCACACTTTTCCACATTGTATTCCATCTGCCACTTCTTTGTCCACTCTCCTAACCTGTCCAAGTCCTTCTGCAGCCCCCCCTGCTTCCTCAATACTACCTGTCCCTCTACATATCTTTGTATCATCTGCAAACTTAGCAACAGTGCCTTCAGTTCCTTCCCCCAAATTGTTAATGTATATTGTGAAAAGTTGTGGTCCCAGCACTGACCCCTGAGACACACCACTAGTCACCGGCTGTCATCCTGAAAAAGACCTCTTTATCCCCACTCTCTGCCTTCTGCCAGTCAGCCAATCCTCTACCCATGCCAGGATCTTACCCTTAACACCATGGGCGCTTAACTTAAAAGTTAAACTTAAACTTAAAAGATGAAACTGCATTTATTTCAATGCAAGAGGCCTGACGGGCAAGGCAGATGAACTCTGATGGGGACATGGGACTGGGATATTATAGCAATTACTGAAACATGGCTAAGGGAGGGACAGGACTGGCAGCTCAATGTTCCAGAGTACAGATGCTATAGGAAAGATAGAACAGGAGGTAAGAGAGGAGGGGGAGTTGCAGTTTTGATTAGGGAAAGCATCACGGCCGTACTGAGAGGGGATATATCCGAGGGTTCGCCCATTGAGTCTATATGGGTAGAACTGAGAAATAAGAAGGGGGAAATCACTTTGATAGGGTTGTACTATAGGCCCCCAAATAGTCAGCGTGAAATTGAGGAGCAAATATGTAAGGAGATTACAGATAGCTCCAAGAAAAATAGGGTGGTAATAGTCGGAGATTTTAACTTTCCCAACATTGACTGGGACAGCCATAGTATTAGAGGGTTGGATGGAGAGAAATTTGTTGAGTGTATTCAGGAGGAATTTCTCATTCAGTATGTGGATGGCCCGACTAGAGAGGGGGCAAAACCTGACCTCCTCTTGGGAAATAAGGAAGGGCAGGTGACAGAAGTGTTAGTGAGGGATCAGTTTGGGACCAGTGACCATAATTCCATTAGTTTTAAGATAGCTATGGAGAATGGTAGGTCTGGCCCAAAAGTCAATCTTTAAATTGGGGCAAGGCCAATTTTGATGGTATCAGGCAGGAACTTTCAAAAGTTAATTGGGGGAGTCTGTGGGAAGGCAAAGGGACGTCTGGTAAGTGACACACTTTCAAAAGTCTGTTAACCAGGGTTCAGGGTAAACACAGTCCTCTGAGAGTGAAGGACAAGGTTGGCAGAAGTAGGGAACCTGGATGGCTCGGGATACTGAGGCCCTAGTCAAGAAGAAGAAGGAGGCACATGACGTGCATAGGCAGCTGGGATCAAGTGAATCCCTTGAAGAGTATCGGGGGTGTAGGAGTAGAGTTAAGAGAGAAATCAGGAGGACAAAAAGGGGACACGAGATTGTTTTGGCAGATAAGGCAAAGGAGAATCCAAAGAGCTTCTACAAATACATAAAGGGCAAAAGAGTAACAAGGGAGAGAGTAGGGCCTCTTCAGGATCAACAAGGTCATCTATGTGTGGATCCAAAGAATGAATATTTCTCATCAGATTTGCTGTTGAGAAAAGCATGGATGTTAGGGAACTTGGGGAAATAAATAGTGATGTCTTGAGGAGTGTACATATTACAGAGAAGGAGGTGCTGGAAGTCTTAAAGCGCATCAAGGTAGATAAATCCCCGGGACCTGATGAGGTATATCCCAGGGCATTGTGGGAGGCTAGGGAGGAAATTGCGGGTTCCCTAGCCGAGATATTTGAATCATCGACAGTCACGGGTGAGGTGCCTGAAGATTGGAGAGTGGCAAATGTTGTGCCTTTAAAAAGGGCTGCAGGGAAAAGCCTGGGAACTACAGGCCAGTGAGCCTCACATCTGTGGTGGGTAAATTGTTGGAAGGGATTTTGAGAGACAGGATCGACAGACATTTAGAGACGCAAGGACTGATTAGGGACAGTCAGCGTGGCTTTGTGAGTGGAAAATCATGTCTCACAAATTTGATTGAGTTTTTTGAAGGGGTAACCAAGAAGGTAGATGAGGGCAGTGCAGTTGATGTTGTCTACATGGACTTTAGCAAGGTCTCTGACAAGGAACCGCACGGTAGGTTGTTGCATAAGGTTAAATCTCACGGGATCCAGGGTGAGGTATCTAAATGGATACAAAATTGGCTTCTTGGCAGAAGTCAGGGGGTGGTTGTAGAGGGTTGTTTTTCAAACTGGAGGCCTGTGACCAGCGGTGTGCCTCAGGGATCAAAGAGAAAACAAACAAAGAACAATACAGCACAGGAACAGGCCCTTCGGCCCTCCAAGCCCGTGCCGCTCCCTGGTCCAAACTAGACCATTCTTTTGTATCCCTCCATTCCCACTCCGCTCATGTGGCTATCTAGATAAGTCTTAAACGTTCCGAGTGTGTCCGCCTCCACCACCTTGCCTGGCAGCGCATTCCAGGCCCCCACCACCCTCTGTGTAAAATACTTCCTTCTGATATCCATATTAAACCTCCCCCCCCCCTTCACCTTGAACCTATGACCCCTCGTGAACGTCACCACCGACTGGGAAAAAGCTTCCCACCGTTCACCCTAACTATGCCTTTCATAATTTTATACACTCGTAATTTTATACACTAAAATCAGTGCTGGGTCCACTGTTATTTGTCATTTATATGAATGATTTGGATGTGAATATAGGGGGCATGGTTAGTAAGTTTGCAGATGACACCAAGATTGGTGGCATAGTGGACAGTGAAGAAGGTTATCTCCAATTGCAGCAGGATCTTGATCAATTGGGCCAGTGGGCTGACGAATGGCAGATGGAGTTTAATTTAGACAAATGCGGGGTGATGCATTTTGGTAGATTGAACCAGGGCAGGATTTACTCAGTTAATGGCAAGACGTTGGGGAGAGTTACAGAACAAAGAGATCTAGGGTACATGTTCATAGCTCCTTGAAAGTGGAGTCACAGGTGGACAGAGTGGTGAAGAAGGCATTCGGCATGCTTGGTTTCATTGGTTTAACCTGGTGTTGTGAGACTTCTTACTGTGTTCATTGGCAGAACATTGAATACAGGAGTTGGGACGTCTTGTTAAAGTTGTACAAGACATTGGCAAGGGCAAATTTGGAATAATGTGTACAGTTCTGGTCACCCTATTATAAGAACATAAGAACATAAGAAATAGGAGCAGGAGTCGGCCATCTGGCCCCTCGAGCCTGCCCCGCCATTCAATAAGATCATGGCTGATCTGAAGCAAATCAGTTCCACTTACCCGCCTACTCCCCATAACCCCTAATTCCCTTATCGATCAGAAAACTATCTACCCGTGATTTAAACATATTCAACGAGGAAGCCTCCACCACTTCAATGGGCAGAGAATTCCAGAGATTCACTACCCTCTGAGAGAAGAAGTTCCCCCTCAACTCTGTTCTGAACCGGCCCCCACTTATTTTGAGGCTGTGCCCTCTAGTTCTGGTTTCCCTTCTAAGTGGAAAGAATCTCTCCACCTCTACCCTATCCAGCCCCTTCATTATCTTATATGTCTCTATAAGATCACCCCTCATCCTTCTAAACTCCAACGAGTACAAACCCAATCTGTTTAATCTCTCCTCATAAGCTACACCCCTCATCTCCGGTATCAACCTGGTGAACCTTCTCTGCACTCCCTCCAAGGCCAATATATCCTTTCGCAAATAAGGGGACCAAAACTGCACACAGTACTCCAGTTGCGGCCTCACCTGGCAGGACTTGCAGATAGTGAGGAACATTGTCAGAGGCTACAGAAGGATATAGATAGGCTGGAAATTTGGGCAAGGAAATGGCAGATGGAGTTCAATCCTGATAAATGCGAAGTGATGCATTTTGGTGGGAATAATGTAGGGAGGAGCTACACGATAAATGGAAGAACCATAAAGGGTGTAGAGACGCAGAGGGACCTGGGTGTGCAAGTCCACAGATCTTTGAAGGTGACGTCACAGGTGGAGAAGGTGGTTAAGAAGGCATATGGCATGCTTGCCTTTATAGGACGGGGCATAGAGTATAAAAGTTGGGGTCTGATGTTGCAGATGTATAGAACGTTGGTTCGGCCGCATTTGGAATACTGCGTCCAGTTCTGGTCGCCACACTACCAGAAGGACGTGGAGGCTTTGGAGAGAGTACAGAGGAGGTTTACCAGGATGTTGCCTGGTATGGAGGGGCTTGGTTATGAGGAGAGATTGGGGAAACTGGGGTTGTTCTCCTTGAAAAGACGGAGGATGAGGGGAGACTTAATAGAGGTGTATAAAATTATGAAAGGCATAGATAGGGTGAACGGTGGGAAGCTTTTCCCCAGGTCGGTGGTGACGTTCACGAGGGGTCATAGGTTCAAGGTGAAGGGGGGGAGGTTTAACACAGATATCAGAAGGACATATTTCACACAGAGGGTCGTGGGGGCCTGGAATGTGTTGCCGGGCAAGGTGGTGGAGGCGGACACACTGGGAACGTTTAAGACTTATCTAGACAGCTATATGAACGGAGTGGGAATGGAGGGATACAAAAGAGTGGTCTAGTTTGGACCAGGGAGCGGCGCGGGCTAATTGTTCCTGGTTTCTCGTTTCAAGGCTTCATTCTACGATCATCTTGCTGGTGCCAGTACAGAGTGAGACTGCGGATAGTTGGGAACCTGTCTCGGGGGCAGGGAATTCATATGGTGTTCGTGGAAGTGGAAATGACTAGGGTTGGGAAGCATTTTCCGATCGGGGCCATTGTGATCTCCTGGACTCGTTTCGATCGCCTCAGGGGGTCGGAGAGGAATTTCCCAGATTTTTTTTTCCCCATATTGGCCCTGGGGTTTTTCACTCTGGGTTTTCACCTCTCCCAGGAGATCACGTGGTCTGGAATGGGGGGGTGGGGGTAAGTTAATAGGTTGTAATGAACAAAGCATCGTAGCTGTGAGGGACAGCTCGGTGGATAGGATATTGGTATGTAGATAGGCTGGAAAATTGGGCGGGGATCCTGGATTCAGGATTCAATCCTGGACCGGGGAGCGGCGCGGGCTTGGAGGGCCGAAGGGCCTGTTCCTGTGCTGTATTGTTCTTTGTTCTTTGTTCTTTGTACAGTTGCAGCAAGACCTCCCTGCTTTTATATTCTATCCCCCTCGCGATAAAGGCCAACATTCCATTCACCTTCTTGATCACCTGCTGCACCTGCAGACTGAGTTTTTGCGATTCGTGCACAAGGACCCCCAGGTCCCTCTGCACAGTCGCACAATCTAATTTTTCTCCATTTAAATAATATTCCAATTTACTATTATTTCTTCCAAAGTGGATAACCTCACATTTGCTAACGTTATATTCCATCTGCCAGATCCTCGCCCACTCGCTCAGCCTATCCAAATCTCTCTGCAGACTTTCCGCGTCCTCCACGCAATTCGCTTTCCCACTCACCTTCGTGTCATCAGCAAACTTGAATACCCTAGATTCAGTCCCCTCCTCCAGATCATCTATGTAAATGGTAAACAATTGAGGCCCCAGCACCGATCCCTGCGGCACGCCACTGGTCACCAACTGCCAACCAGAAAAGCACCCATTTATCCCAACTCTCTGCTTCCTGTTAGATAGCCAATCCCCAATCCACGCCAACACCTTACCCCTAACTCCGTGTACCCCAATCTTCTGCAGCAACCTTTTGTGAGGCACCTTATCGAACGCCTTCTGGAAATCTAAAAACACCACATCCACCGGTTCCCCTCTGTCAACCGCACTAGTGACATCTTCATAAAAATCCAGTAGATTCGTCAAACACGACTTTCCTTCATGAATCCATGCTGCGTCTGCTTGATCAAAACATTCTTATTCAGGTGCTCTGCTATTTCCTCTTTAATAATGGACTCTAGCATCTTCCCAACTACGGACGTTAAGCTAACCGGCCTGTAGTTACCCGCCTTTTGTCTACTTCCTTTTTTAAACAGCGGCGTAACAGTAGCTGTTTTCCAGTCAGCCGGCACTACCCCAGAGTCCAGCTAATTTTGATAAATTACTACTAACGTATCCGCTATTACCTCAGCCATTTCTTTCAGTACCCTGGGATGCATTCCATCCAGGCCCGGGGACTTGTCTACCTTCAGTCCTATTAGCCTACCAAGCACCACCTCCTTAGTAACAGTAATTGTATTAAGGACCTCCCCTCCCACCAACTCTCGATCTCTAATATTCGGCAAACTATTTGTGTCTTCCACCGTGAAGACCGACACAAAGAACTTATTTAAAGTCTCAGCCATTTCCTCGTTTTCCACTATTAAATCCCCCCTCTCATCTTCCAAGGGTCCAACATTCACTCGAGCCACTCTATTCCTTTTTATATACTTGTAAAAACTTTTACTATCATTTTTTATATTTTGAGCTAGTTTAGTTTCATAATCTATCTTTCCTTTCTTAATCGCTTTCTTAGTCATTCTTTGTTTTTCTTTAAAGCTTTCCCAATCCACTAATTCTCCACTATTTTTGGCCACTCTGTACGCATCTGATTTTATTTTAATACTCTCCTTTATTTCCTTCGTTATCCACGTCCGGTTATCCTTTTTCTTACAGTCCTTCTTTATCACCGGAATATATTTTTGCTGAGTACTTTAAAAAATCTCCTTAAAAATCCTCCACTGTTCCTCAGCTGTCCTACCTACCAGTCTGCTCGCCCAGTCTACATTAGCCAATTCCACCCTCATCCTATCGTACTCCCCTCTGTTCAAGCAGAGGACACTGGTTTGGGACCCTACTTTCTCCCCCTCCATCTGTATCAGAAATTCCACCATATTATAGAAAGGATATTATTAAACTAGAAAGAGTGCAGAAAAGATTTACTAGGATGCTACCAGGACTTGATAGTTTGAGTTAAGGAGAGGCTGCATAGACTGGGACTTTTTTCTCTGGAGTGTAGGAGGCTGAGGGGTGACCTTATAGAGGTCTATAAAATAATGAAGGGCACAGATCAGCTAGATAGTCAATATCTTTTCCCAAAGGTAGGGGAGTTTAAAATGAGAGGGCATCGGTTTAAGGTGAGAGGGGAGAGATACAAAAGGGTCCAGAGGGGCAATTGTTTCACACAGAGGGTGGTGAGTGTCTGGAACAAGCTGCCAGAGGTAGTAGTGGAGGCGGGTACAATTTTGTCTTTTAAAAAGCATTTAGACAGTTACATGGGTACGATGGATATGGGCCAAATGCAGGCAATTGGGATTAGCTTAGGGGTTTAAAAAAAAGGGTGGCGTGGACAAGTTGGGCCGAAGGGACTGTTTCCATGCAGGAAACCTCTATGACTCTATAACTTGTTTAAGAGTCTCCTGTGCGGCACCTTGTCAAAGGTCTTCTGGAAATCTAAATGAATCACGTCCGCTGGTTCTCCTTTATCTAACTTCCTTGTTACCTCCTCAAAGAACTCTAACAGATTTGTCAGACATGACCTCCCCTTGACAAAGCCGTGCTGACTCAGTCCGACTTTATCATGCACTTCCAAGTACTCCGCAATCTTATCTTTAATAATGGACTCTCAAATCCTGCCAATGACTGAAGTCAGGCTAACCGGCCTATAATTATCCGTCTGCTGCCTCCCTCCCTTCTTAAACAGTGGTGTTATATTCGCTACTTTCCAGTCCTCTGGGACCTCCCCCTGCCTCCAGTGATTCCTGAAAGATCACCACCAATGCCTCCACAATTTCCTCAGCTATCTCTTTTAGAACCCTGGGGTGCAGTCCATCCGGGCCAGGTGATTTATCCACCTTCAGACCTTTCACTTTCCCGAGAACCTTCTCCTTAGTGATGGCCACTGCACTCAACTGTGCCCCCTGACTCTCCTGGAGCTCTGGCATCCGACTGGTGTCTTCCACCGTGAAGACTGATGCAAAGTAACTATTCAGTTCCTCTCCCATTGCTTTGTTTCCTATTATTCCTTCTCCAGCCTCATTTTCCAGTGGTCCAATGGCTATTTTTGCCTCTCTCTCACTTTTTATACATTGAAAAAAAACTCTTCCAATCTTCTTTTATATTACTAGCGAGCTTACACTCATATTTCATCTTCTCCCCCCTTATTGCTTTTTTTGTTGTCCTCTGCTCGCTTTTAAAGGCTTCCCAATCCTCTGGCTTCCCACTAATCCTTGCCACTTTGTATGCTTTTTCTTTTTCTTTTATGCTGTCCTTGACTTCCCTCGTCAGCCATGGATGCCTCGTCCTCCCCTTAGCATGTTTCCTCCTCCCTGGGATGAATTTCTGTGGTGCTTCTGTTCTGTTTGATAAAAGCTTCCGAGTGTGTCACTTGAATAATACCTGGAGTAAAACACCTGATGCTCACTCTAATGTAAAAATGAGGGTCTAGGCTAACTTCATAAAACACCATCAAGTTTTTGATCTGGCTCTGGAGTCACATGTAGGCCAGACCAGGTAAGGGCGGCAGATTTCCTTCCCTAATGGACATTAGTGAACCAGCTGGGTTATTATGACAATCGGCAATGGTTTTCACGGTCATCAGTAGATTCTTAATTCCAGATTTCTTTTATTGAATTCAAACTTCACCATTTGCCGTGGTTAGATTCGAACCTGGGTCCCCAGAACATGACCCTGGGTCTCTGGATTACTATCCCAGTGAAAAACTACTGTGCAAAATGTCATCTCAGGCAGGAAAAGCAGGGAGCCCATCAGCAGTGTTGGCGGATTTTCCCGCTGTATTTTTAAAGTGACAGACAAAAGAATGTAAAGGGCAGATCACGCCGGGAATCATCCCAGTGAACCTTCTCTGAACTGCCTCCAATTAAATAATATCTTTCCTTAAATAAGGGGATTAAAACTGCTGCCAGTTCTCCAGATGTGGTCTCTCCGGTACCTTATACAGTTGCAGCAAGACTTCCCGACTCTTACACTTCAACCCCCTTCAAATAAGGGCTAACATTCCATGACCCTTCCTGATTACCTGCTGTACCTGATTACCTGCTGTACCTGATTACCTGCTGTACCTGTGAGCTAGCTTTCTGTGTTTGTTGCACAAGTTCCCCCGAGTCCCCTTTGTGCTGCAGCTTTCTGCAGTTTTTCTCCATTTAAATAACACTCTGTTCTTTTGTTCTCCTTTCCAAAATCAACAACTTCACATTTATAAATGTGAAGAAATAAATAGTGATGTCTTGAGGAGTGTACATATTACAGAGAAGGAGGTGCTGGAAGTCTTAAAGCGCATCAAGGTAGATAAATCTGCGCGACCTGATGAAGTGTATCCCAGGATATTGTGGGAAGCTCGGGAGGAAATTGCGGGTCCCCTAGTCGAGATATTTGAATCATCGATAGTCACGGGAGAGGTGCCTGAAGATTGGAGAGTGGCAAATGTTGTGCCTTTGTTTAAAAGGGACTGTGGGAAAAAACCTGGGAACTACAGGCTAAGCCTCACATCTGTGGTCGGTAAGTTGTTGGAAGGTATTTTGAGAGACAGGATCCACAGGCATTTAGAGACCCAAGGACTGATTAGGGACAGTCAGCATGGCTTTGTAAGTGGAAAATCATGTCTCACAAATTCGATTGAGTTCTTTGAAGGGGTAACCAAGAAGGTAGATGAGGGCAGTGCAGTTGATGTTGTCTACATGGACTTTAGCA
>NW_027590495.1:140000-298333 GCF_964213995.1 Mustelus asterias
GTGAATCTGTGGAACTCTTTGCCACAGAAGGCTGTGGAGGCCAGGTCATTGAGTGTCTTTAAGACAGAGATAGATAGGTTCTTGATTAATAAGGGGATCAGGGGTTATGGGGAGAAGGCAGGAGAATGGGGATGAGAAAAATATCAGCCATGATTGAATGGCAGAGCAGACTCAATGGGCCGAGTGGCCTAATTCTGCTCCTATGTTTATAATGGTCTTGTGGTCTTATTGGGACAGAGAGTAGACAGTGGTAATGATGTAGATGTAATTTATCTGGATTTTAAAACTCCTTCAATAAGGTGCCTCAGCAATGAATAAGGTTCGAGAAAGTGGATTCCGGGGAATCGCGGTCGAAGCGTTTGTTAGCTGGCTTCAATACAGAAAGCAGGGAGTGGGAGTAAAGGTAGGAAGTGAATTTCCACAAGGATCAGTGCTGGGGTCACTGCTGTTCACAATTTACACTCATGATTTGTTATCAAAAACACTCAGTCTAAATTTACAGATGATACCAAACTGGAGGCTAGTTACTGAGAACAATAACCACTCATTATAGGAGGGCATGAATAAACTTCAGATTGGGAAAATAGTCAGGAAATGAAGTAGAACGCAGATAAATGTGAGGTAGCAGGTTGGTAGAAAAACAGGGAGGCTATTTATTACTCAGAAGGTGCAAGTCTCGGTGGGTAGAGGAACAAAGGACCGCAGAGTAAAAAATACACCAAACACTGAAACTGAAAATAAAAGCAAAATATTGCAGATACTGGAAATCTGGAATAAAAACCAAAAATCTGGAAAAACTCAGCAGGTCTGACAGTGTCTGTGGAGAGAGAAACAGAGATAATGTTTCGAGTCGGGATGAGCCTTTGTCAGAGCTGAGGAAGCTACCTGAGCAGCTGGGAATGTTCGAGTAGTTTCTGTTTTTATAAACTAAAAATTACTCAACAGGTTAGCAAGGCTATGGGAAATACAAAACAAACACCAAGCTTTATTTCCACAGGGTTACAATTGAAAAGCAGGGGAATGATATTAAAGTTTATCGAACCATGCTGGGGCCACACCTGGAGAATTATGTAAAGTTTTTGTCCTCCGATTATAAAAAGGTTATACAGGCACTGGAGACAGACCAGAGGAAATTTACAAGGACGTTAGCAGAAATCTGGGGGTTTATATGTCAGGAAAGGATTGCCGGACTGGGTCACTTGGAAAAAGAAGATCCGGCTGCAATAATAGTGATGATTAGAATGATGGAAGGTTTTGATGAAGTGGATACAGAGAGAATGGGGAAGAGCTGAACTGGAGATCATCAATATCAGGTAATCACCAAGAAATCAAATGGGCAATTCAGAGGAAAATGCTTTACCCAAAGATGTGTCGATGCCGGTGTTGGACTGGGGTAAACACAGTAAGAAGTCTCACATCACCAGGTTAAAGTTTAACAGGTTTATTTGGTAGCACAAGCTTTCGGAGCGCTGCCCCTTCATCAGGTGAGTGGAGAGTTGGGTTCACAAACATGGCATATATAGACAAAGACAACAATTGCAAAATAATGGTTGGAATGCGAGTCTTAACAGGTGATTAAGTCTTTACAGATACAGACAATGTGAGTGGAGAGAGGGTTAAGCACAGGTTAAAGAGATGTGAATTGTCTCCAGACAGGACAGTTAATGAGATTTTGCAAGCCCAGGCAAGTCGTGGGGGTTACAGATAGTGTGACATGAACCCAAGATCCCGGTAAGGCTGTCCTCATGCATGTGGAACCTGGCTATCAGTTTCTGCTCAGCGACTCTGCGTTGTCAATACCTAGAGAGGGGGAAAATGTGGGACTCGCTACCACACAGCGAGGTTGAAGCTAAAGGTGTCAGTACGTTTAAGGGGAAGCTAGACAAGTTTTTGAGGGAGGAGGAAACAGAAGGTTACAATGAAAGATTTAGATGGGAAAGGATGAGAGGAGATTCGAGTGGAGCACAAACATCAACGTGGATTGAATGGCCTCTTTCTAAGCTGTAGAATCTCGCTCATTGAGGGGATACAGTACAAATTCACTCGAATGATACCGTATTTAAAAGGATTAAGTTTTGAGAATGAGCTGTTTTGGCTGCGTTATGTTTCCTCGCCTGTAGAAGATTACAGCATTGATATAAATAGGGTTTGAAAGGTAATAAAAGCTATATTAAAGTTATCAGGAGAAGCTCCTTCCTCTGGTTGGGGTGTGGGGAGGCAAACAGATCAGAACAAGAAGGAAGAACCTGAAAATCAGAGGCGCAGATTATTCTGGGGTAAAAATACAAAAAACAGGAGCAGGAGTGGGCCGTTCGGCCCCCCGAGCCTGCCCCACCGCTGTCTTAACAGCACACTCCAGCGCTCTCCCCGTAGCCTTCGCCGCCTTAATGTCAGGAAGTATCCCTTCACATGACGGGAGTGGAAATCTCAAACTCTGACCCCGAAAAGACTGTTGGGGCTGAGGATTAATATTTTGAAGAAAGGTTGACAGCGTTTTGTTAAAAATGGTATCGAAGGATTTGGAACAAGATGGAGCTAAGATACAGATCAGCCAATGGTCGAATCGAACGGCAGAACGGGATCGATGCTTGAACTATCCTTAGATCAGTGTATCCTGATCAAACACAACTTCAATCTGTTAACAATTGTTAAGATCTCAGTAAATACTCCCCTGGATAGAATTCCTACATCAAGGTTAGTAATTGAAGTTTTGCTTCGACTGGCTGCCCACACTCTCCCGCCTTCTACACTGTGCTGCTTCACAGACACACTTCACAATCTGACTGTCCCAAATAAAGTCCACTTGGGAACTTACCAAATGAGGTGGAGCTCTCCTGGAGAATCCCGCTCACCAACATTGCAATCATGGTCCAGCCAGCCAACTCCATGTGTACTAGCCTCAAGACCTGCCCCAATCTGACTTCACTGTGTCATTAACCTCAATACTGAGAGCAGGCAGGAAGTAAGTGGAGAACAGTTACCACTAAACTCAGAAACCAACATTAACTGTTCCAACACCAGATATCTCCATCGCCCAAACCCCTCATCAAGGTCAGGAACCTTCCAAAACAGGACCGGACATCCTCAAACCTGTATGGAACAAGGAGGGAGATCTCAGTGACCAGGGAAATCCCAATGATCCTGATGATCTGGGGAGATCCCAGTAATCTACTACGGGGTACTGATCCTGAATTTCTGGATGGAGTGCCTGAGGGGGCAGATGGGAATCACAGCTAATTAGATATGAGCATTGCCAATCAAGATTACATGGTTGGAAACATTTGCTGTGTGAGAGAGTGCGCGCATTGAGAATCGCAGGAACTGTAAGGACAGGACAAATTCTTCAACAATGTTTTTTCAGCTATTTATTTGTAAGTTTTTGCTGAATTTCAATGTGTGGTTTAGCAGGTTTTCCAAATTGCACAAATGCTTGTTCTAAATGTAAACTGGGAACTTGGGAAGTTTTGGGTGCTGAGTTTGTAAAGGGTGTGGCTGCAAGGCAACAGAATGATGGTGCTCCGATTTTTAAAGAAGCAAGCTGCTGACAGACACTGCCAGAATGGCATTGTGGAACCCGCCCTTTCCAATGTTTTGCCGTCTTCCGAGCCCTTGGGGCTGATGGATTCAGTGCCCCTTTTCCTGCCCACTGTCATAAAAAAGAAAAAATTCCACGGAAGGGAGGGTAGAAGTGATTATCTGGAGAGTGCAGTGAGGAAGGAGCTTCTGATGGAAATGTGGAAGCTGATTCACTTCAATTGATTCGAGAAGGTGAGCCAAGAGGAATTGTCAGCAGCTGTTCATCCTTTGGCTTGATTTTATTTGTGTTCAGATAAAGATGTGGAGGAAGCAAAGCAAAGGCTTATCGACTATATCAGGAGTGTGAACGAGCTCGGAAGTATTAACCATGTTGTGATGTGTGCCGGGATGTTACTGTAAAGCTGCACAGGAGAGCAAGGGTTAATATGGTACGCCAAGAGCAATGCCATCCAGAGTCTTAAACTCCTGGCAGGGTCTCCCAGGACGATAAGGTCAGAGGGAGGAACCAGAAAAAGCGCAAATCAAAACAAGTCCTCAATGGCAGATCAGGCGGCAGATACTGGTGTGGAATCAATAACTGCGATGGCGCACAAAGCCTGCAGCGAGAGGGAGAAATCCAGTCATCGAGGTCCCCTTGTGACTGAGCTGCACCTACCCTCTGGCAGGGACCGTGTGTCCGCTGATGCCCAACACCACTCCCACGCTAAAAGATATCTCATATCAGGTGTTCACCAACAGGAAACATTTCCCACACAGACAAGCCCTGCAGCGATTGGTGAGAGATGATAGGGACAGGACCATGAGATCTGCAAGTCCCAACTCTGCGATACAGCTCAGAAACTTCCTAAGAGGAGGCGACAGCCCAGTGGTATCACCACTAGATTATTAATCCAGAAACTCAGCTCATGTTCTGGAGACCTGGGTTCGAATCCCGCCATAGCAGGTGGCGGAATTTGAATTCAATAAAAATATCTGGAATTAAGAATCTACTGATGACCATGAAACCATTGTCAATTGTCGTAAAAACCCATCAGGTTCATTAAGGGAAGGAAATCTGCCATCCTTACCCGGTCTGACCTACATGTGACTCCAGAGCCACAGCAATGTGACTGACTCTCAACTGCCCTCTGAGGGCAACTAGGGATGGGCAATAAATGCTGGCCAGCCAGCGACACCCATGTCCCAGGAATGAATAAAATACAAGACTCCACCTCTAAGCCCTGGAGAGGTTCAATCAATGCTGTCTGAGATGGATTCTCTGCATCAACTGGGAGGATAGGTGTACAAACATCAGCGTACTTCCCCTTGATCCCATTAGCCCCAAGAGCGATATGTAAGATCACCAGAATTGAGGCCAGAATCATCTGAAACCAACTCTGCCGGGCTAGACATGTGCTCAGGATGTCAGAATCCTGACTGGAAAAGCAAATCTTCTTCGCCCAGCACGAGGAAGGCTCCTGAACAAGAGCAGGACAAAAGGAACTCTTCAAATCCACCCTCCAAATCCCTCACCCCGGAGTGTGAGTCCCTCACCGTGGAGTGTGTCCCTCACCCTGGAGTGTGTCCCTCACCGCGGAGTGTGTCCTTCACCCTGGAGTGTGTCCCTCACCCTGGAGTGTGTCCCTCACCCTGGAGTGTGTCCCTCACCGCGGAGTGTGTCCTTCACCCTGGAGTGTGTCCCTCACCCCGGAGTGTGTGTCCCTCACCCCGGAGTGTGTGTCCCTCACCGTGGAGTGTGTGTCCCTCACCCCGGAGTGTGTGTCCCTCACCGTGGAGTGTGTGTCCCTCACCGCGGAGTGTGTGTCCCTCACCGTGGAGTGTGTGTCCCTCACCCCGGAGTGTGTGTCCCTCACCGTGGAGTGTGTGTCCCTCACCCCGGAGTGTGTGTCCCTCACCATGGAGTGTGTCCTTCACCCCGGAGTGTGTCCCTCACCCTGGAGTGTGTCCCTCACCCCGGAGTGTGTCCCTCACCCCGGAGTGTGTGTCCCTCACCCCGGAGTGTGTGTCCCTCACCCCGGAGTGTGTGTCCCTCACCGTGGAGTGTGTGTCCCTCACCGTGGAGTGTGTGTCCCTCACCGTGGAGTGTGTGTCCCTCACCGTGGAGTGTGTGTCCCTCACCGTGGAGTGTGTGTCCCTCACCCCGGAGTGTGTGTCCCTCACCCCGGAGTGTGTGTCCCTCACCGTGGAGTGTGTGTCCCTCACCGTGGAGTGTGTGTCCCTCACCCCGGAGTGTGTGTCCCTCACCGTGGAGTGTGTGTCCCTCACCGTGGAGTGTGTGTCCCTCACCGTGGAGTGTGTGTCCCTCACCGTGGAGTGTGTGTCCCTCACCGTGGAGTGTGTGTCCCTCACCGTGGAGTGTGTGTCCCTCACCGTGGAGTGTGTGTCCCTCACCCCGGAGTGTGTGTCCCTCACCCCGGAGTGTGTGTCCCTCAGCCCGGAGTGTGTGTCCCTCACCGTGGAGTGTGTGTCCCTCACCCCGGAGTGTGTGTCCCTCACCGTGGAGTGTGTGTCCCTCACCGTGGAGTGTGTGTCCCTCACCCCGGATGTGTGTCCCTCACCCCGGAGTGTGTGTCCCTCACCCCGGAGTGTGTGTCTTTCGCCGAGGTCTCCATTGTAACCGCTATCCTTGCCGTGTGGACTGTCTCAGGCTATCTCCCCAGACAGAAGGCACTGGGTCTCCTCCATTCTATCTTTCAGTCAGAGGAGTGTCGCGGACATCCCTTGCTGATGTTCCTGATGTTTCCTTTGGAGTTCCGGGAAGTGAGGCATGGCCGATTCCAGAGGCTCGTCACTGGCTGGGATTCAGCAGATTCCAGAGATTCAGCAGATTCCAGGGCTCCAGCAACCCTCCGAGTCCCGGCACCCTGGGACGTGCCTGCTTTTGATCACCAGAATATAAGCCCGAGGCTGCTCGAGAACGAGCTCCCTCCAAGGTGCACTGGTGAAGGGTGTGGGCGAAAGCTGAGATCTTTGACCTCCACCTCCTGGCTGCTGGAGGCACTGGACTGCCCCTGGGATGTGGGGAGCTGTCGATAGTGCGTGGAAGGAGCAGAGGAATGGGAGAGACATGGCTGCCGTTAGCTTGATGTGATGGAAGATGGTGTTGTGGCTCTTTGCGTGGTTTATTGGAGCCCACCATCCCCTCAATGTGGGAGTGGCTGTCTCCCTCCCTGGCCAGCTCGAGAGCTCCCTCCTCAAGTTCACAGGGAGCTTTGGAAGAAGCGATCACAGTATGGTTGAATTTAAAATACAGATGGAGCGTGAGAAGGTAAAATCCAATACCAGTGTCTTGTGCTTAAACAAAGGAGACTATAATGGGATGAGGGAGGAGTTGGCTAAGGTAGACTGGGAGCAAAAACTTTATGGTGGGACAATTGAGGAACAGTGGAGGACCTTCAAAGTGATCTTTCACAGTGCTCAGCAAAAGTATATACCAGTGATGAGGAAGGATTGCAGAAAAAGAGATAATCAGCCATGGATATCTAAGGGAATAAAGGAGGGATCAAATTGAAAGAAAATGCATACAGAGTGGCAAAGATTAGTGGGAAATAATATAAATTGGATATAAATTGTCCCATTGGTAAGATGCAGCATGGGTTCATGAAGGGAAGGTCATGTTTAACTAATTTGGTGGAATTCTGTGAGAACATTACATGTGCAGTGGATAATGGGGAACACTCCACGGACCTAAAGAGAGAGCTAAAAAGAGTATGTACATACTCTTGCAACTCGGCCAACGTTGTCTACCTGATACGCTGTAGGAAAGGATGTCCCGAGGCATGGTACATTTGGGAAACTATGCAGACGCTACGACAACGGATGAATGAACACCGCTCGACAATCACCAGGCAAGACTGTTCTCTTCCTGTGGGGGAGCACTTCAGCAGTCACGGGCATTCGGCCTCTGATCTTCGGGTAAGCGTTCTCCAATGCGGCCTTCACGACAGACGACAGCGCAGAGTCGCTGAGCAGAAACTGATAGCCAAGTTCCGCACACACGCGGACGGCCTCAACCGGGATATTGGGTTCATGTCACACTATCTGTAATCCCCACAGCCTGCCTGGACCTGCAGAGTTTCACTGGCTGTCTTGTCTGGAGACAATACACATCTCTTCAGCCTGTCTTGATGCTCTCTCCACTCACATTGTTTGTAACTTCAAGACTTGATTAGCTGTACGTATTCGCATTCCAACCATTATTCATGTAAATTGAGTCTGTGTCTTTATAAGCTCTGTTTGTGAACAGAATTCCCACTCACCTGAAGAAGGGGCTTGGAGCTCCGAAAGCTTGTGTGGCTTTTGCTACCAAATAAACCTGTTGGACTTTAACCTGGTGTTGTTAAACTTCTTACTTTGATCTTTATGCCATCATAGTCTACAGGAACAGTGCCAGAAGACTGGAGGATAGCAAATCTTGTCCCCTTGTTCAAGAAGGGGAGTAGAGACAACCCTGGTAATTATAGACCGGTGAGCCTTACTTCTGTTGTGGGCAGTTTTGGAAAGGATTATAAGAGATAGGATTTATAATCATCTAGAAAGGAATAATTTGATTAGGGATAGTCAGCACGGTTTTGTGAAGGGTAGGTCATGCCTCACAAACCTTAGAGTTCTTTGAGAAGGTGACCAAAGAGGTGGATGAGGGTAAAGCAGTTGATGTGGTGTATATAGATTTCAGCAAAGCGTTTGATAAGGTTCCCCACGGTAAGCTATTGCAGAAAATACAGAGACATCGGATTGAGGGTGATTTAGCGGTTTGGATCAGGAATTGGCTAGCTGTAAGAAAACAGAGGGTGGTGGTTGATGGGAAATGTTCATCCTGGAGTTCAGTTACTAGTGGTGTACCGCAAGGATCTGTTTTGGGGCCACTGCTGTTTGTCATTTTTATAAATGACCTGGATGAGGGCGTAGAAGGATGGGTTAGTAAATTTGCAGATGACACTAAAGTCGGTGGAGTTGTGGAGGGAAGTGGCAGGTTACAGAGGGACATAGATAAGCTGCAGAGCTGGGCTGAGAGGTGGCAAATGGAGTTTAATGCGGAAAAGTGTGAGGTGATTCACTTTGGAAGGAGCAACAGGAATACAGAGTACTGGGCTAATGGTCAGATACTTGGTAGTGTGGATGAGCAGAGGGATCTGGGTGCCCATGTGCATAGATCCCTGAAAGTTGGCACCCAGGTTGATAGGGTTGTTAAGAAGGCGTATGGTGTGTTAGCTTTTATTGGTAGAGGGATTGAGTTTCGGAGCCAGGAGGTCATGCTGCAACTGTACAAAACTCTGGTGCGGCCGCATTTGGAGTATTGCGTACAGTTCTGGTGGCCGTATTATAGGAAGGATGTGTAAGTGTTGGAAAGGGTGCAGAGGAGATTTACCAGGATGTTGCCTGGTATGGTGGGAAGATCGTATGAGGAAAGGCTGAGGGGCTTGAGGTTGTTTTCGTTAGAGAGAAGAAGGTTAAGAGGTGACTTAATAGAGGCATACAAGATGATCAGAGGATTAGATAGGGTGGACAGTGAGAGCCTTTTTCCTCGGATGGTGAGAGCTAGCACGAGGGGACATAGCTTTAAATTGAGGGGTGATAGATATAGGACAGGTGTCAGAGGTAGGTTCTTTACTCAGAGAGTAGTAAGGGCGTGGAATGCCCTGCCTGCAGCAGTAGTGGACTCGCCAACATTAAGGGCATTTAAATGGTCATTGGATGAACATATGGATGATATTGGAATAGTGTAGATTAGAGGGGCTTTAGATTAGTTCCACTGGTCGGTGCAACATCGAGGGCCGAAGGGCCTGTACTGCGCTGTAATGTTCTATGTTCCATCAACCTGGGTGCCAACTGTCAGGGATCTATGCACATGGACACCCAGATCCCTCTGTTCATCCACACTACCAAGTATCTTACCATTAGCCCAATACTCTGTACTCCTGTTACTCCTTCCAAAGTGAATCACCTCACACTTTTCTGCATTAAACTCCATTTGCCACCTCTCAGCCCAGCTCTGCAGCTTGTCTATGTCCCTCTGTAACCTGCCACTTCCCTCCGCACTGTCTACAACTCCACCAACTTTGGTGTCATCCGCAAATTTACTAATCCATCCTTCTACGCCCTCATCCAGATCATTTATAAAAATGACAAACAGCAGTGGCCCCAAAACAGATCCTTGCGGTACACCAGTAGTAACTGAACTCCAGGATGAACATTTCCCATCAACTACCTGATGCACTATCAATACCCAGAGACGGAATCTGGAACAATAGGCTTTTATTAACTATAAAAGGGAACTAACTCTACAGTAAACTCTAACCGAGGGACCGGACCAGAATGAGGCGAAGGGGAGGAGCAGCCACCTTTATACCCCAGTGAACAGGGGAGGAGCCTCAGGCAGCACCGGTAGGGGTGTGTCCAGTCATCAGAACATAATAGTGGTTTACCACACCCCCCCCTGTTTAAAAAAAAGAGTCCAGCGGGGGTGAGATGGGTGGAACTATATATAGAGTCACAGATTAAGTCGGTTCGGTGGCTTGATCCACCGCTGCGACCGCCGTAGTGTAGGTTGCGATGTCGGTTCCGATGGCCGCGAAGTCAGCTACGGAGATTGCGGTGTCGGTTTGGGCGCCAAACCCCGATTATCAAAGAACAAAGAACAGTACAGCACAGGAAACAGGCCCTTCGGCCCTCCAAGCCTGTGCCGCTCCTTGGTCCAACTAGACCAATCGTTTGTATCCCTCCATTCCCAGGCTGCTCATGTGACTATCCAGGTAAGTCTTAAACGATGTCAGCGTGCCTGCCTCCACCACCCTACTTGGCAGCGCATTCCAGGCCCCCACCACCCTCTGTGTAAAAAACGTCCCTCTGATGTCTGAGTTATACTTCGCCCCTCTCAGCTTGAGCCCGTGACCCCTCGTGATCGTCACCTCCGACCTGGGAAAAAGCTTCCCACTGTTCACCTTATCTATACCCTTCATAATCTTGTATACCTCTATTAGATCTCCCCTCATTCTCCGTCTTTCCAAGGAGAACAACCCCAGTCTACCCAATCTCTCCTCATAGCTAAGACCCTCCATACCAGGCAACATCCTGGTAAACCTTCTCTGCACTCTCTCCAATGCCTCCACGTCCTTCTGGTAGTGCGGTGACCAGAACTGGACGCAGTACTCCAAATGTGGCCTAACCAGCGTTCTATACAGCTGCATCATCAGACTCCAGCTTTTATACTCTATACCCCGTCCTATAAAGGCAAGCATACCATATGCCTTCTTCACCACCTTCTCCACCTGTGTTGCCACCTTCAAGGATTTGTGGACTTGCACACCTCGGTCCCTCTGTGTTTCTATACTCCTGATGACTCTGCCATTTATTGCATAACTCCTCCCTACATTATTTCTTCCAAAATGCATCACTTCGCATTTATCCGGATTAAATTCCATCTGCCACCTCTCCGCCCAATTTTCCAGCCTATCTATATCCTGCTGTATTGCCCGACAATGCTCTTCGCTCTCCGCAAGTCCAGCCATCTTCGTGTCATCCGCAAACTTGCTGATTACACCAGTTACACCTTCTTCCAAATCATTTATATATATCACAAATAGCAGAGGTCCCAGTACAGAGCCCTGCGGAACACCACTGGTCACAGACCTCCAGCCGGAAAAAGACCCTTCGACCACTACCCTCTGTCTCCTATGGCCAAGCCAGTTCTCCACCCATCGAGCCACTTCTCCTTGTATCCCATGAGCCTTAACCTTCTTAACCAACCTGCCATGTGGGACTTTGTCAAATGCCTTACTGAAATCCATATAGACGACATCCACGGAGAGCCTGCAACCGGTCCACCTGCGCACTGGCACATGTTCCATGGGACAGGGCGTCTGGGGGCTCATTGAGCTTCCCGGGTCGATATAAGATGTCGTAATTGTAGGTGGAGAGTTCGATTCTCCACCTCAATATCTTATCATTTTTGATCTTGCCCCGCTGTGTATTATTGAACATGAAGGCGACGGATCGTTGGTCCATGAGTAGGGTGAACCGTTTACCGGCTAAGTAATGGCGTCAGTGCCGTACAGCTTCCACTATGGCTTGTGCCTCTTTTTCGACAGAGGAGTGTCGAATTTCAGGGCCTTGGAGGGTTCGTGGGAAGAAGGCCACGGGTCTGCCCGCCTGGTTAAGGGTGGCGGCTAGGGCGAAGTCAGACGCATCGCTCTCCACCTGGAACGGGATGGATTCGTCTACAGCGTGCATCATGGCCTTCGCGATGTCAGCTTTGATGCGGTTGAAGGCCAGGCGGGCCTCTGCCGTCAGGGGAAAAGAGGTGGATTTGATCAGCGGGCGGGCTTTGTCCGCATAATTGGGGACCGACTGGGCGTAATACGAGAAGAAGTCCAGGCATCTCCTCAGTGCTTTGAGGCTGGTGGGGAGGGGAAGTTCCAGGAGGGGATGCATACGTTCGGGATTGGGGCCGATGACCCCGTTTTCCACCACGTACCCGAGGATGGCAAGGCGGTGTGCGCAGAATACACACTTCTCCTTCTTATAGGTCAGCTTAAGGAGATTTGCAGTGTGCAGGAATTTGTGGAGGTTGGCGTCGTGGTCCTGCTGATCGTGGCTGCAGATGGTGACGTTATCCAGGTACGGGAAGGTGGCCCGTAGCCCGTTCTGGTCTACCATCCGGTACATCTCACGCTGGAAAACTGAGACCCCGTTGGTGACGCCGAAAGGGACCCTAAGGAAATGGTATAGGTGACCATCCGCCTCAATGGCCGTATATGGCCTGTCCTCCGGGCGGATGGGGAGCTGGTGGTACACCGACTTCAAGTCGATGGTGGAGAACACCCGATAGTGCGCAATCTGATTGACCATGTCAGATATGCGGGGATACGCGTCCAGCTGCGTGTATCGATTAATGGTCTGACTGTAGTCAATGACCATTCTGTGTTTCTCACCAGACGTTACGACTACCGCTTGAGCTCTCCAGTGGCTGGTACTGGCCTGAATGATCCCCTCCTTGAGGAGCCATTGGACCTCGGACCTGATAAAGGCCCTGTCTCCAGCACTGTACCGCCTGCTCTTGGTGGCGATAGGCTTGCAACCAGGGGCAAGATTAGCGAACAGAGAGGGAGGGGCGATTTTAAGAGTCGAGAGACTGCAGGTTGTGCGCGGTGGGCAATTTCGAAACTGCTGGTTGCAGCCGGAGAGCGGGGGAAGAGGCCCATTATAAATCATAGTCACACTCCTCAGGTGGGTCAGGAAATCCAGCCCCAGGAGTACAGCCGCGCAGAGATGAGGCAGCACGAGGAGCCTGAAATTCTCATATACCGTGCCGCTCACCGTCAGGGTCACCACGCAGTATCCGAGGACATTTACGGAGCGGGATTGCGATGCCATGGAGATCGTTTGTTTGACAGGCCACACGGAAAGGGCGTATCGACTCACCGTATCAGGGTGAATAAAGCTCTCCGTGCTCCCACTGTCAAACAAACAATGCTCCACGTGGCCATTTACCTAGACGTCCATTATGGACCTGGCGAGTTAGTGAGGCTGGGACTGGTCCAGGGTAATCGACGCCACTGTCGAGGCATGAGAGAAGTCACAGGCTGCTGACAATGCCGGAGATGGCAGCCCCCGCGGGTCGCACACGGCCGATGGCGTCGAAGATGGCGGCCCCCGCGGGTCGCACACGGCCGATGGCGTCGAAGATGGCGGCCCCCGCGGGTCGCACACGGCCGATGGCGTTGAAGATGGCGGCCCCCGCGGGTCGCACACGGCTGATGGCGTCGAAGATGGCGGCCCCCGCGGGTCGCTCGCGGCTGATGGCGTCGAAGATGGCGGCCCCCGTGGGTCACATGCGGCCGATGTCGTCCAAGATGGCGGCTCTTGCGGGTCGCACGTGGCGCTACTGGACCTTGAGGTGGACTTTGCCCGACAGACCTTCGCATAGTGGCCCTTCTTCCCACACGCGGAGAAGAACGAATCCTTCGCCGGGCAGCTTCGCCGGGGGTGCTTTCCTAGGCCGCAGAAGTAGCATTTCTGACCAGTGGGGACTGCCGCGGCGGTAGAGTCGTGGACTGCACGTGGCGTGGTGTGGGTCAGGGGCCCGCTCGAGTACTGGGGACGTAGTGGCAGCGGTGCCCACGATGCGCTCGTGTGGTCGAGGGTGTAAGCTTCGAGATTACGGGAGGCCAGCTCCAGCGATTCGGCTAGCGCCACGGTTTTCTGCAGGTCCAGCCCACCCTGCTCCAGCAGCCGCTGTCCGATATACCTCGTCCCGATGCCCGTGACGTAGGCGTCCCGGATTAAGTCCTCCACGATTTTGGGCGGCTGATACTGCCGTACAGTTGCAGGCCCGGGCGAGTACCCGCAATGCACGCAGACATTGGTCGCACGACTCACCCGGCTGTTGTCGGCGTGTAGCGAGTAGATGTCGTGCGTAGACCTCATTCGGCCGCTTGTGGTATTGGCCTTTTAGCAGTTCGATTGCGGCTGTATACGTGTCGGCGTCCCGGATGGTAACAGACACGACGGCGCTTACTCATGCGTGGAGCACGTGGAGTTTGTCAGCCTCGGACTGGACGATAGCGGAGGCGTTGAGGAAAGCCTGGAAACATTTTAGCCAGTGATCAAAACTATCAGAGGCTCCCACGGCTCGAGGGTCCAGCTCGAGTTTGTCTCGCTTCAAGAGTTGCTCCATCACAAGAAAATTTTAAGATAGTTAATAAAATTGATGCACTATCAACACCCAGAGACGGAATCTGGAACAATAGGCTTTTATTCACTATAAAAGGGAACTAACTCTACAGTAAACTCTAACCGAGGGACTGAACCAGAATGAGGCGAAGGGGAGGAGCAGCCACCTTTATACCCCAGTGAACAGGGGAGGAGCCTCAGGCAGCACCGGTAGGGGTGTGTCCAGTCATCAGAACATAACAGTGGTTATCAGAACATAACAATGGTTTACCACACCACCACCCTTTGTTTTCTTACAGCTAACCAATTCCTGATCCAAACCACTAAATCACCCTCAATCCCACGTGTCCATATTTGCTGCAATAGCTTCCCACACGGCCTCTAGACAGAGAGACACACACGGCCTCTGGACAGAGAGACACACACTGCCTCTGGACACAGAGAGAGAGACACACACTGCTCTAGACACAGAGAGACAGACACACACTGCCTCTGGACAGAGAGACACACACTGCCTCTAGACACAGAGAGAGAGACACACACTGCCTCTGGACAGAGAGACACACACGGCCTCTAGACACAGAGAGAGAGACACACACGGCCTCTGGACAGAGAGACACACACTGCCTCTAGACACAGAGAGAGAGACACACACTGCCTCTGGACAGAGAGAGACACACACTGCCTCTGGACAGAGAGACACACACTGCCTCTAGACACAGAGAGAGAGACACACACTGCCTCTAGACACAGAGAGAGAGACTCACACTGCCTCTAGACACAGAGAGAAAGACACACACGGCCTCTAGACACAGAGAGAGAGACACACACTGCCTCTGGACAGAGAGAGAGAGAGACACACTGCCTCTGGACAGAGAGACACACACTGCCTCTAGACACAGAGAGAGAGACACACACTGCCTCTGGACAGAGAGAGAGACACACACGGCCTCTGGACAGAGGGAGAGACACACACGGCCTCTGGACAGAGAGAGAGACACACACGGCCTCTGGACAGAGAGAGAGAGAGAGACACTGCCTCTGGACAGAGAGAGAGACACACACTGCCTCTGGACAGAGAGAGAGACACACTGCCTCTGGACAGAGAGAGAGACACACACTGCCTCTGGACAGAGAGAGGGACACACACTGCCTCTGGACAGAGAGACACACACTGCCTCTAGACACAGAGAGAGAGACACACACTGCCTCTGGACAGAGAGACACACACGGCCTCTAGACACAGAGAGAGAGACACACACTGCCTCTGGACAGAGAGAGACACACACTGCCTCTGGACAGAGAGACACACACTGCCTCTAGACACAGAGAGAGAGACACACACTGCCTCTAGACACAGAGAGAGAGACTCACACTGCCTCTAGACACAGAGAGAGAGACACACACGGCCTCTAGACACAGAGAGAGAGACACACACTGCCTCTGGACAGAGAGAGAGAGAGACACACTGCCTCTGGACAGAGAGACACACACTGCCTCTAGACACAGAGAGAGAGACACACACTGCCTCTGGACAGAGAGAGAGACACACACGGCCTCTGGACAGAGGGAGAGACACACACGGCCTCTGGACAGAGAGAGAGACACACACGGCCTCTGGACAGAGAGAGAGAGAGAGACACTGCCTCTGGACAGAGAGAGAGACACACACTGCCTCTGGACAGAGAGAGAGACACACTGCCTCTGGACAGAGAGAGAGACACACACTGCCTCTGGACAGAGAGAGGGACACACACTGCCTCTGGACAGAGAGAGGGACACACACTGCCTCTGGACAGAGAGAGAGACACACACTGCCTCTGGACAGAGAGAGAGACACACTGTCTCTGGACAGAGAGAGACACACACGGCCTCTGGACAGAGAGAGAGACACACACTGCCTCTGGACAGAGAGAGGGACACACACGGCCTCTGGACAGAGAGAGAGACACACACTGCCTCTGGACAGAGAGAGAGAGAGACACACTGCCTCTGAACAGAGAGAGAGACACACACTGCCTCTGGACAGAGAGAGACACACACGGCCTCTGGACAGAGAGAGAGACACACACGGCCTCTGGACAGAGAGAGAGACACACACGGCCTCTGGACAGAGAGAGAGACACACACGGCCTCTGGACAGAGAGAGAGACACACACTGCCTCTGGACAGAGAGAGAGACACACACGGCCTCTGGACAGAGAGAGAGACACACACGGCCTCTGGACACAGAGAGAGAGACACACACTGCCTCTGGACAGAGAGAGAGAGAGACACACTGCCTCTGGACAGAGAGAGACACACACGGCCTCTGGACAGAGAGAGAGACACACACGGCCTCTGGACAGAGAAAGAGACACACACTGCCTCTGGACAGAGAGAGAGACACACACTGCCTCTGGACAGAGAGAGAGACACACACGGCCTCTGGACACAGAGAGAGAGACACACACTGCCTCTGGACAGAGAGAGGGACACACACGGCCTCTGGACAGAGAGAGAGACACACTGCCTCTGGACAGAGAGAGAGACACACACTGCCTCTGGACAGAGAGAGGGACACACACGGCCTCTGGACAGAGAGAGAGAGAGAGACACTGCCTCTGGACAGAGAGAGAGACACACACTGCCTCTGGACAGAGAGACACACACTGCCTCTAGACACAGAGAGAGAGACACACACTGCCTCTGGACAGAGAGACACACACTGCCTCTGGACAGAGAGAGAGACACACACTGCCTCTGGACAGAGAGAGAGACACACACTGCCTCTGGACAGAGAGAGAGACACACACTGCCTCTGGACAGAGAGAGAGACACACACTGCCTCTGGACAGAGAGAGAGACACACACTGCCTCTGGACAGAGAGAGAGACACACACGGCCTCTGGACAGAGAGAGAGAGAGAGACACTGCCTCTGGACAGAGAGAGAGACACACGGCCTCTGGACAGAGAGAGAGAGAGAGAGACACTGCCTCTGGACAGAGAGAGAGACACACACGGCCTCTGGACAGAGAGAGAGAGAGACACTGCCTCTGGACAGAGAGAGAGACACACACGGCCTCTGGACAGAGAGAGAGAGAGACACTGCCTCTGGACAGAGAGAGAGACACACACGGCCTCTGGACAGAGAGAGAGACACACACGGCCTCTGGACAGAGAGAGAGACACACTGCCTCTGGACAGAGAGAGAGACACACACTGCCTCTGGACAGAGAGACACACACGGCCTCTGGACAGAGAGAGAGACACACACTGCCTCTGGACAGAGAGACACACACGGCCTCTGGACAGAGAGAGAGACACACACTGCCTCTGGACAGAGAGAGAGAGACACACTGCCTCTGGACAGAGAGACACACACGGCCTCTGGACAGAGAGAGAGACACACACTGCCTCTGGACAGAGAGAGACACACACGGCCTCTGGACAGAGAGAGAGACACACACTGCCTCTGGACAGAGAGAGAGACACACACTGCCTCTGGACAGAGAGAGAGACACACACTGCCTCTGGACAGAGAGAGAGACACACACTGCCTCTGGACAGAGAGAGAGACACACACTGCCTCTGGACAGAGAGAGAGACACACACTGCCTCTGGACAGAGAGAGAGACACACACGGCCTCTGGACAGAGAGAGAGACACACTGCCTCTAGACACAGAGAGAGAGACACACACGGCCTCTGGACAGAGAGAGGGAGACACACTGCCTCTGGACAGAGAGAGAGACACACGGCCTCTGGACAGAGAGAGAGACACACACTGCCTCTGGACAGAGAGAGAGACACACACTGCCTCTGGACAGAGAGAGAGACACACTGCCTCTGGACAGAGAGAGAGAGAGACACTGCCTCTGGACAGAGAGAGAGACACACACGGCCTCTGGACAGAGAGAGACACACACACGGCCTCTGGACAGAGAGAGACACACACGGCCTCTGCACAGAGAGAGAGAGAGACACTGCCTCTGGACAGAGAGAGAGACACACACGGCCTCTGGACAGAGAGAGAGAGAGACACTGCCTCTGGACAGAGAGAGAGACACACACGGCCTCTGGACAGAGAGAGACACACACACGGCCTCTGGACAGAGAGAGAGACACACACGGCCTCTGGACAGAGAGAGAGACACACACGGCCTCTGGACAGAGAGAGAGACACACACTGCCTCTGGACAGAGAGAGAGACACACACTGCCTCTGGACAGAGAGAGAGACACACACGGCCTCTGGACAGAGAGGGAGACACACACGGCCTCTGGACAGAGAGAGAGAGAGACACTGCCTCTGGACAGAGAGAGAGACACACACGGCCTCTGGACAGAGAGAGAGACACACACGGCCTCTGGACAGAGAGAGAGACACACACGGCCTCTGGACACAGAGAGAGAGAGACACACGGCCTCTGGACAGAGAGAGAGACACTGCCTCTGGACAGAGAGAGAGACACACACGGCCTCTGGACAGAGAGAGACACACATGGCCTCTGGACAGAGAGAGAGAGACACTGCCTCTGGACAGAGAGAGAGACACACACGGCCTCTGGACAGAGAGAGACACACATGGCCTCTGGACAGAGAGAGAGACACTGCCTCTGGACAGAGAGAGAGACACACACGGCCTCTGGACAGAGAGAGACACACACGGCCTCTGGACAGAGAGAGAGACACACACGGCCTCTGGACAGAGAGAGACACACACTGCCTCTGGACAGAGAGAGAGACACACGGCCTCTGGACAGAGAGAGAGACACACACGGCCTCTGGACAGAGAGAGACACACACTGCCTCTGGACAGAGAGAGACACACATGGCCTCTGGACAGAGAGAGAGACACTGCCTCTGGACAGAGAGAGAGACACACACGGCCTCTGGACAGAGAGAGACACACACTGCCTCTGGACAGAGAGAGACACACATGGCCTCTGGACAGAGAGAGAGACACTGCCTCTGGACAGAGAGAGAGACACACACGGCCTCTGGACAGAGAGAGACACACATGGCCTCTGGACAGAGAGAGAGAGACACACACGGCCTCTGGACAGAGAGAGACACACACTGCCTCTGGACAGAGAGAGAGAGACACACACGGCCTCTGGACAGAGAGAGACACACACTGCCTCTGGACAGAGAGAGACACACATGGCCTCTGGACAGAGAGAGAGACACTGCCTCTGGACAGAGAGAGAGACACACACTGCCTCTGGACAGAGAGAGACACACATGGCCTCTGGACAGAGAGAGAGACACTGCCTCTGGACAGAGAGAGAGACACACACGGCCTCTGGACAGAGAGAGACACACATGGCCTCTGGACAGAGAGAGAGACACTGCCTCTGGACAGAGAGAGAGACACACACGGCCTCTGGACAGAGAGAGACACACACGGCCTCTGGACAGAGAGAGAGACACACACGGCCTCTGGACAGAGAGAGACACACACTGCCTCTGGACAGAGAGAGACACACACTGCCTCTGGTCAGAGAGAGAGACACACATGGCCTCTGGACAGAGAGAGAGACACTGCCTCTGGACAGAGAGAGAGACACACACGGCCTCTGGACAGAGAGAGACACACATGGCCTCTGGACAGAGAGAGAGACACTGCCTCTGGACAGAGAGAGAGACACACACGGCCTCTGGACAGAGAGAGACACACACGGCCTCTGGACAGAGAGAGAGACACACACGGCCTCTGGACAGAGAGAGACACACACTGCCTCTGGACAGAGAGAGACACACATGGCCTCTGGACAGAGAGAGAGACACTGCCTCTGGACAGAGAGAGACACACACGGCCTCTGGACAGAGAGAGACACACATGGCCTCTGGACAGAGAGAGAGACACTGCCTCTGGACAGAGAGAGAGACACACACGGCCTCTGGACAGAGAGAGACACACACTGCCTCTGGACAGAGAGAGACACACACGGCCTCTGGACAGAGAGAGACACACATGGCCTCTGGACAGAGAGAGACACACACTGCCTCTGGACAGAGAGAGACACACATGGCCTCTGGACAGAGAGAGAGACACTGCCTCTGGACAGAGAGAGAGACACACACGGCCTCTGGACAGAGAGAGACACACACTGCCTCTGGACAGAGAGAGACACACACGGCCTCTGGACAGAGAGAGACACACACTGCCTCTGGACAGAGAGAGAGACACACACTGCCTCTGGACAGAGAGAGGGAGACGCTGCCTCTGGACAGAGAGAGACACACGGCCTCTGGACAGAGAGAGAGACACACACGGCCTTTGGACAGAGAGAGAGACGCACACGGCCTCTGGACAGAGAGAGAGAGAGACACACTGCCTCTGGACAGAGAGAGAGACACACACGGCCTCTGGACAGAGAGAGAGACACACACTGCCTCTGGACAGAGAGAGAGACACACACTGCCTCTGGACAGAGAGAGAGACACACACTGCCTCTGGACAGAGAGAGAGACGCACACGGCCTCTGGACAGAGAGAGAGAGAGACACACTGCCTCTGGACAGAGAGAGAGACACACACGGCCTCTGGACAGAGAGAGAGACACACACTGCCTCTGGACAGAGAGAGAGACACACACTGCCTCTGGACAGAGAGAGGGACACACACGGCCTCTGGACAGAGAGAGAGACACACACTGCCTCTGGACAGAGAGAGAGACACACACGGCCTCTGGACAGAGAGAGAGAGACACACTGCCTCTAGACAGAGAGAGAGAGACACACACGGCCTCTGGACAGAGAGAGAGACACACACGGCCTCTGGACAGAGAGAGAGAGAGACACTGCCTCTGGACAGAGAGAGAGACACATGCTGCCTCTGGACAGAGAGAGAGAGAGACACACACTGCCTCTGGACAGAGAGAGAGAGACACACACGGCCTCTGGACAGAGAGAGAGACACACACTGCCTCTGGACAGAGAGAGAGACACACACTGCCTCTGGACAGAGAGAGAGACACACACTGCCTCTGGACAGAGAGAGAGACACACACTGCCTCTGGACAGAGAGAGAGACACACACTGCCTCTGGACAGAGAGAGAGACACACTGCCTCTGGACAGAGAGAGGGACACACACTGCCTCTGGACAGAGAGAGAGACACACACTGCCTCTGGACAGAGAGAGACACACACGGCCTCTGGACAGAGAGAGACACACACTGCCTCTGGACAGAGAGAGAGACACACACTGCCTCTGGACAGAGAGAGAGACACACACTGCCTCTGGACAGAGAGAGAGACACACACTGCCTCTGGACAGAGAGAGAGACACACACTGCCTCTGGACAGAGAGAGAGACACACTGCCTCTGGACAGAGAGAGAGACACACTGCCTCTGGACAGAGAGAGAGACACACACTGCCTCTGGACAGAGAGCGAGACACACACTGCCTCTGGACAGAGAGAGAGACACACTGCCTCTGGACAGAGAGAGACACACACGGCCTCTGGACAGAGAGAGACACACACTGCCTCTTGACAGAGAGAGACACACACTGCCTCTGGACAGAGAGAGACACACGGCCTTTGGACAGAGAGAGACACTGTGGTGAACCATAGATGGTTACCACTATGGGTACTTGTACATATGTTACTGTTGTTACTGTTGGGGTTAGGGTTGGGGTGTTCCACCTGTTGGCCTTGTTCTGTGGTACACTCCGGTTGGCTCCGCCTTCCTATAGGAATATAAAGGTCACTGCACTTCCTAGTGACCCTTTAGTCTGGCATTGTATTATTAAGCAGTATGCTCTATTCTTGTTGCTAATGAAAGCCTTTATTTCCCGGGTACGATCCAGCCTCCCGAGTGAATTAATCGCGCATCAATTTTATTAGCAACAATTTTTGTTTTGGAAAAAAAAACATGGAGCAAATGTTAAAACCCGATCAGCTTACCTTAGATCCGCGTGCCGCTGGAGCGTCGAACACTTTCGACCATTGGTTGAAGTGTTTCCAGGATTAGATCGACGCCTCAACAGCAGTCCAAAACGACGCCGATAGATTGCGGGTCCTCCACGCAAGGGTGAGCGACACTGTGTATGCAACAATCGTGATACCCAAGACTACAAAGAGGCCATCGAATTACTCAAGAAGCTGTACCATAAACCGCCAAACGAGATTCATGCTCGTCACCTACTAGCCACTCGACGGCGGCAGCCCGGCGAAACGACGGGACAGTACCTGCGCGAGCTTCAACAGCTAGCTGGTGTCGGCTACTCAATACACTAACGATCTGATCCGAGATGCGTTCGTGGCGGCAATCATCTCATCCTATATTCGCCTGCAACTGCTAGAGCAGGGTAACTTGGACCCAGCTAAGACGATGGAATTGGCTGATGCGATGGAAACGGCCTCCAGAAGTCTTGAAACCTACCCCACCGACCACGTGGGAACATCGTGGCAAGTACAGCCACCGACTCAACTCTACCCAGCGGCTCCTAGGAACTGCGCGATCGTGCTTTCAACCTCGGGCCTGACGGCGGCGGCAGCTCCAGGAGGCCCACGGTGCTATTTCTGTGGATTGGCGAAGCACCCTCGCCAGAGATGTCCGGCCAGGACGGTATTTTGCTCCGCTTGTGGAAAGAAAGGGCACTGTGCTAAAGTGTGCCGAGCGAAGCCCCCTTCGAAGCCAAGCAGTGCTGCGTGTGATTCCCCAGGATCCATCTCCTCGTCTCCAGCTTCGTCGATGTCTTCAACCACGTGCGATTCACGAGCGCCGCCATTCCTGAGGACGACGACGCAAGACACGTGCGACCTGTGAATGCCGCCACTTTCAACGCCATCGACCACGTGCGATCCATGGGCGCAGCCATTTTGGTCGATACCGACCGCAGACGACCAGCAGGGGTCCTCATCATCAACCATCTCAGCTGCCTGCAGTTGCACTCGGGATTCAACGGTGGCGTCAATCATCCTGAACCAGGCCAAGCCTCACAGACTCGACAAGTCCATGATGGACATAGAGGTAAACGGACGCCTGATACATTGTCTGTTTGACAGCGGGAGCACGGAGAGTTTCATTCATCCGGACACCATGAAACGGTGCGCTCTCCGAGTACAAACTGTCAGGCAGACAATTTCTATGGCGTCGAGGTCCCGATCTGTTACCGTTCTTGGGAGCTGCGTGGTAACTCTAACGGTGCGGGGCACAGTTTATGAGAACTTCAGGCTCCTCGTGTTACCGCAGCTTTGCGCTCCGGTACTCCTGGGACTAGACTTTATGGTCCACCTGAGGAGTGTGACCCTGCAGTACGATGGGCCACTCCCTCCACTTTCAGTGGGAGAACAGCAGCCTCCAAATTGCCCAGCGCGCTCCACGTGCAGTCTCTCGACACTCAACATTACCCCGCCTTCTTTATTTGAAAATCTCGTGCCAGGCTGCAAGCCCATCGCAACTAAGAGCAGGCGTTACAGCGCTGAGGATCGGATCTTCATTCGATCTGAGGTTCAGCGGCTCCTCAGGGAAGGGATCATTCAACCTAGCACTAGCCCATGGAGAGTGCAAGTCGTGGTGGTTAAGACTGGAGACAAGCCCCGGATGGTCATAGACTATAGTCAGACCATTAATAGGTACACGCAGCTGGACGCGTACCCTCTCCCGCGCATATCTGACATGGTCAACCAGATTGCGCAGTACCGGGTGTTCTCCACCATCGACTTGAAGTCAGCCTACCACCAACTCCCCATTCGCCCAGAGGACCGAAAATACACGGCCTTTGAGGCGGATAGCCGTCTCTACCTCTTCTTAAGGGTCCCTTTTGGCGTCACTAATGGGGTCTCGGTTTTCCAGCGTGAGATGGACCGAATGGTGGACCAAAACGGGCTACGGGCTACCTTCCCGTACCTGGACAACGTCACTATCTGCGGCCATGACCAGCAGGACCACGACGCCAACCTCCAGAAGTTTTTACGCACTGCGTCTCGCCTGAATCTGACCTATAACAAGGAGAAGTGCGTATTCAGCAAGCACCGCCTAGCAATCCTCGGATACGTGGTGGAAAACGGGGTCATCGGCCCCGATCCAGACCGTATGCATCCCCTCCTTGAACTTCCCCTACCCACTAGCATCAAAGCACTGAGAAGATGCTTAGGCTTCTTCTCGTACTATACACAGTGGGTTCCCAATTACGCGGACAAAGCCCGTCCGCTCATAAAATCTACCTCTTTTCCCCTGGCAGCAGAGGCTCGCCTAGCCTTTGAAGGGATAAAAGCCGACATCGCGAAAGCTACGATGCACGCTGTCGATGAGTCCATCCCCTTTCAGGTGGAGAGTGATGCATCCGATTTCGCCCTGGCCGCCACACTTAACCAGGCGGGCAGGCCCGTTGCCTTTTTTTCCCGCACCCTCCAAGGCCCCGAAATTCGGCACTCCTCTGTGGAGAAAGAGGCTCAGGCCATTGTGGAGGCCGTACGGCATTGGGGCCATTTGGCTGGCAAACGGTTTACCCTACTCACGGACCAGCGGTCCGTGGCCTTCATGTTCAACAACACGTTAAAGGGAAAAATTAAGAATGATAAAATCTTGAGGTGGAGAATTGAACTCTCCACCTACAACTATGATATCATGTACCGTCCGGGGAAGCTCAATGAGCCCTCAGATGCCCTGTCGCGTGGAACATGTGCCAGTGTGCAGGAGGACCGGCTACAGGCCCTCCACAATGATCTCTGCCATCCGGGGATCACTTGGCTCTTCCATTTTGTAAAGGCCCGGAATCTGCCCTCCATACTCCATAGAGGATGTCAGGTCGATAACTCGAAGCTGCCAGGTATGTGCTGAATGCAAGCCGCACTTCTACCGGCCTGACAGGGGGCACAAGGCCACTCGCCCTTTTGAACGACTGAGTGTTGATTTCAAGGGCCCCCTTCCTTCGACAGATCGGAATGTGTATTTCCTCAACGTGGTTGACGAGTACTCCCGATTCCCTTTTGCCATTCCCTGTTCAGACATGTCCGCTGCCACGGTCATCAAAGCCTTGCGGAGCCTTTTTACCCTGTTCGGCTACCCCAGTTATATCCACAGTGATAGGGGTTCGTCGTTTATGAGCGACGACTTGAGGCAATACCTGCTCTCTAAAGGAATTGCCTCAAGTAGGACTACGAGTTACAACCCCAGGGGTAACGGACAGGTCGAGAGAGAAAACGCTACAGTCTGGAAGGCTGTTTTACTGGCGCTAAGGTCTAGGGGTCTTCCAGTCTCCCGTTGGCAAGAGGTACTTTCTGATGCGCTCCATTCAATCCGGTCCCTCCTGTGTACGGCAACCAACGCTACCCCACATGAGCGGATGTTTACCTTCCCTAGGAAGTCTTCCTCTGGGACCTCACTGCCGTCTTGGTTGACGTACTCAGGACCTGTCCTCCTGCAGCGGCATGTTCGGGCCCGCAAGTCCGACCCTTTGGTTGAACAGGTCCATCTCCTCCACGCCAACCCTCAATATGCCTATGTGGCATATCCTGACGGGCGAGAGGACTCGGTCTCTATCCGAGACCTGGCGCCTGCAGGGGACCTGGAAACCCCCGTCGCTCCCGCACCCCTGGTTAGGGTTCCTTTGCCCATTTGCCCCTCCTGACACGGCGCGGGCAGTATCGGGACCTCCACTTAATCCTCTTACTCCCGTGTACAGCTTGCCTGAGTCCAGGAGACTGTCGCCACCTCGAGGTCCACCTGTCCGTGAGGAACTGGAGGAGTCACTGGACACCACCTTGGAGAGAGGGTCACCACAGTCACCAGAACCGGCGCTACCGCCAGTGTTGCGGAGGTCGCAGAGACGGTGCGGACCTCCGATACGACTGAACTTGTGAATATATGGACAGTTCGTATTGTCTCCTTACCCCACCGGCCTTTGTTTTTAAAGGAGGGGTGAATGTGGTGAACCATAGATGGTCACCACTATGGGTACTTGTACATATGTTACTCTTGTTGCTGTTGGGGTTAGGGTTGGGGTGTTCCACCTGTTGGTATTGTTCTGTGGTACACTCCGGTTGGCTCCGCCTTCCTATAGGAGTATAAAGGTCACTGCACTTCCTAGTGACCCTTTAGTCTGGGATTGTATTATTAAGCAGTATGCTCTATTCTTGTTGCTAATAAAAGCCTTTATTTCCCGGGTATGATCCAGCCTCCCGAGTGAATTAATCGCGCATCATTCACAACAAGAATAGAGCATACTGCTTAACAATACAATCCCAGACTAAGGGCTACTAGGAAGTAGCAGTGACCTTTATACTCCTGTAAGAAGGCGGAGCCAAATGGAGTGTACCACAGAACAATGCCAACAGGTGGAACACCCCAACCCTAACCCCAACAGCAACAAGAGTAACATATGTACAAGTACCCATAGTGGTAACCATCTATGGTTCACCACATGGCCTCTGGACAGAGAGAGGGACACACACGGCCTCTGGACAGAGAGAGGGACACACACGGCCTCTGGACAGAGAGAGGGACACACACGGCCTCTGGACAGAGAGAGGGACACACACGGCCTCTGGACAGAGAGAGGGACACACACGGCCTCTGGACAGAGAGAGGGACACACACGGCCTCTGGACAGAGAGAGGGACACACACGGCCTCTGGACAGAGAGAGGGACACACACGGCCTCTGGACAGAGAGAGAGACACACACGGCCTCTGGACAGAGAGAGAGACTCACACGGCCTCTGGACAGAGAGAGACACACACGGCCTCTGGACAGAGAGAGGGACACACACGGCCTCTGGACAGAGAGAGAGACACACACGGCCTCTGGACAGAGAGAGACACACACGGCCTCTGGACAGAGAGAGGGAGACGCTGCCTCTGGACAGAGAGAGACACACACGGCATCTGGACAGAGAGAGAGACACACACACTGCCTCTGGACAGAGAGAGACACACACGGCCTCTGGACAGAGAGAGGGAGACGCTGCCTCTGGACAGAGAGAGACACACACGGCATCTGGACAGAGAGAGGGAGACACACACTGCCTCTGGACAGAGAGAGAGACACACACACTGCCTCTGGACAGAGAGAGGGACACACACTGCCTTTGGACAGAGAGAGAGACACACACGGCCTCTGGACAGAGAGAGGGACACACACGGCCTCTGGACAGAGAGAGGGAGACACACACTGCCTCTGGACAGAGAGAGGGAGACACACTGCCTCTGGACAGAGAGAGGGAGACACACTGCCTCTGGACAGAGAGAGGGAGACACACTGCCTCTGGACAGAGAGAGAGACACACACTGCCTCTGGACAGAGAGAGAGACACACACTGCCTCTGGACAGAGAGAGAGACACACACTGCCTCTGGACAGAGAGAGAGACACACACTGCCTCTGGACAGAGAGAGGGAGATGCACTGCCTCTGGACAGAGAGAGGGAGATGCACTGCCTCTGGACAGAGGTTTATTTGGTAGCAAACACCATTAGCTTTCGGAGCGCTGCTCCTTCGTCAGATGGAGTGGAAATGTGCTCTCAAACAGTGCACAGAGACACAAAATCAAGTTACAGAATACTAATTAGAATGCGAATCCCTACAGCCAGCCAGGTCTTAAAGATACAGACAATGTGGGTGGAGGGAGCATTAAACACAGGTTAAAGAGATGTGTAAGGAGACAATAACACGAGCGGACATAGCTTTAAATCAAGGGGTGAGAGATATAGGACAGATGTTAGAGGTAGGTTCTTTACTCAGAGAGTAGTAAGGGCGTGGAATGCCCTGCCTGCAACAGTAGTGGACTCGCCAACATTAAGAGCATTCAAATGGTGTAAGGGAAATTGTACTGGATATTGTATGAGTTTAGTATGGAATTCAGATTCACAGGTTTTAGTAAAATGATATAGCAGATTTAGGTGAGTAGTGAGATGGGTATATAACCTAAAATAACTTCGTGTGACCCGACCTAATATAATCAAGTGGTGGTTCAACTTAATAGTGGACCATAAACCAGCAGAGAGAATGTCTTTTCTGCTAAACACATTAGTGGACCATAAATCAGCAGGGGGATGTCTTTTCTTCTAAACACATTCGCCTTAGCTTACAAAACCACGATTATTGTACAAACAGAAAAGTTCAGATAAGAGCAAGAGTTATAACCACCATGGTTTAAGAAACGAAGAGATATAACAGGGAACGACCAAATGCAAAGAAAACAGATAAAGGGTCAACTAAAATTAATGGTGGCCAAAGAAAGATAGGGCTGTAGGGTAAGATAACAACCAAGGACAGGCTGTAAAAGGGAGAGGAGGATCTTGAGATATGAGGCTGAAATGTACATAAAAGAGTGTAAGCCCAAGGGCTCTTTGGAGTGTTCCGGACGTTCCCGGCTTTGTCTCTTGTACTGAGAAATAAAGTCTATTGCTTGGAAGATCGCTGCTCAGACTCTCTGTTTTAAACCGATGTGAACGAATTGTCGTCCTGGGGAACCACGACAAAATTGGCGCTGCTTAGCAGGGTTGGTGAGAGATCGCCCAGAAAAGCATCTGGAAGGAGTGGCGGAGACGGTGGTCCAACCGGAACCGAGAGGTCCCCAGCCGGCCTTCTGTCAACAAGGTAAGCAGACTTGCATGCATGTAAATCCTTGTTGTCAGAAAGGGGTTTTCTCGAGGCCCGGCGCACCCGGCTCTCTGCTGGTCCTGGATCTCCCCAACCCAAAAAGATATCCTGCACAGGTAAAACCAAATTGTGTAAAAATTTTTGAGAGACTGAGTCTGATCTGAAGAGCAGAATTTTTGCATGCAAAAGCGCGCTGCGAATACTGTATTGTCTGTGAATGGGTAAAAAGTGAGACGGGAAAAAGGCCGAAAGCTAAAGTAATGCAATTAGGTTAAGTCAAGCGGTTTGGAGCGGGTTTTTCAGGTCACGACTTGCCCAGAAGAGAGTAAGTGTGGGAAAACCTGCCAGTCCAAACCTACCCAGGACCTCGGGTAAGGGACGTCAACCGAGAGGGAGAGAGATCAGTGAGAGATCGCTCTCTGACCTAATACAGTAGTCAAAAGCACAGGAGTGGATTTTAACCACAGGAAAGGGGAGTAGCAGCTAGAATAGAGGAAGTAAAAGACCAATTTGAACAAACTGGTCTGAGAAAACAGCGTGAAGGACAGAAATAAGAGAGAGAGTCGGAATATAGGTAGGGTAATAACTAACAACTTGAAAAATTACCCTGACAAAACTGCCTGGTGACAAGATTGAAAATAACTAATCTTTGAATAATAACAAAAACGGAAGCAACACTGGATTGGAAAAAGATTACACACATAATTAACTTAGAGGAGATAAAGAATGAGTGGCCGTATGTAAAATGGGAAAGAGTAGTTGATAGGAATTGGATAGACGAAATAAAATTGGAAACCCTAGAGAAATTAATAAAGGGATCTGACCGATACAGGATTCTTATACGCATAGACGAGCAAGTGAAAACCTACTACCCTCTGGCCCGGGAGAGGAAGATAGTGCCGGGACAGGGGACTACGGGGAAGTGGATATCAGGACCCCGGTTAGAATTACAGATATTGGCAAAAGAAATCCAAAGGAAAGGTAAACAGGGGACTGAGCACGGAAAAACAATACAGCAAGTAATAATCACTGTAATACCTAACTCTGACGGACTAAGTGACAAAAATTGCGACAGTGATCCAAAAAGACGAGTAATGGCGCACCAAGTTAAGACACCAGTGGAGATATTAGGGGATAAGTTCCCAGCCCTTAGGGGAGATATAGAACACGTCTCTAAAAAATGGGCCAAAAGAACAAATAAGACCAATACACAGTGGCCGGAGGAAGGCACATGGTCCATAGAGAGGTGTGAGGACCAGAAGGGAATGATAAAGAACTATAAGATTAAGGATAAAACGAGCAAAAGAAGGGAAAAGCGAGAAAAGGAGTTAGAGATATTAGCCCTATTCCAACAAGAAGGGAAAGAGAGAAGAGGGGTATGGAGGGGAGGTAGAATGCAGATGCCAGTACAACTTGAGGAAAAAGCAAAATTGGAAGATCCAAACGTAGCCCCACCCCCATACTTAGAGAAACAGAGCTCCACGGGACTGTACCCAGTTATATCAGGCACAGTTGGAGGAGATCAAAAGCAAGGATAAGCTAAAGGCAAAAGAGGATCTCGCACCCAGAAAAATAGCACCAATGATGGTGGAGCAAAAGCCAGAGGAAATACCTGCACTAATCAAAGGGGGGAGCGGAGATGGAGGCCAGCCCGTCATAACCTATAACATTTCTGCCTTCCCACTGTCCATGAACCCAGGAGCCTATGGCCTAAATTATCAAAACCCATACGCCCTGCAAAGTCAGACTGACTGGAATAGAAATGGGAAAGGACAGGGAGGTGGTAGGCCACCCTATCAGAATCAGAGAGGACAGGGACAGGTTAATCATCAGACTCCGAGACAGGGACCACTGCCTGGCCCTTCAGGTGTGTGTTGGGGGTGCGGGGAGGCAGGGCACATAAAAAGGAATTGCCCGCGGAATTTCCCCAGACAGGGAGAAAACCAGCAGCAGACAGGCCAACAACTGATCCAAGGATCGCCAAACAGCATCCCGATGTTTCAAGGGCCGGTAAACCATCAGAATTCCCCATAGGGAGGCCCAGAGAACCCCGAAATGGTAGGACAGTACGTACAGATAACAGAAACTGCAGAGCAGGAACCTATAGTTAACGTTAGAGTAGGAGGGATCGAGGTCCCCATGATGATAGACACCGGCGCCACATGTACGTGCATGCAAACGAAATATGCGGATCACTTACCATTGTCAAACCAGTTTGTAAAAACTGTGGGGTTCTCGGGGAAAGTAATATTAGCTCGAATGACGACGCCGGTGCCTGTTACCATTGGAAATAAGACAACCCATGTACCTATTTTAGTATGTGATAAAACTCCTTTAAATCTATTGGGAAGGGATGCAATCCTAGGTTTAGGACTGAAATTAGAATGCACTGTACAAGGAATTGATTTGATGGGAATGTATCCACTTGAAATACCAGGAAAGGAAGGGGTTAATGTATATTGGTTGGGAGATATAGAGGAACAAGTTAAAAAACAGATATGGGAAGTTTGGGGAAAGTTTATAAACACTTGGGTTCCACAAGCCAAATGGCCAAGAACAGAATTGCACAGTACAATGATATTTGATGAAGGGCAGGAACCTGAGATACAGGAGAAATGGGAAAGGGAGGCGGGACGAGAACAGGAAATAAAGTCAGGAAGTATTTTAATCGGACTAGAGGGAGTAGCCCTCACAATTGTTAGGAATGAATGGGTTAACAAATGGTTCTCTGTATCTGGGGCGGAGCCACATGTCACATTGAAAGTGAATCCGGGATACAGATCAAAAGACCTAGGACCAATGGTGTTGAGAGCACAAGATTTAGAATTTGTCCAGACAGACAATGTAGATATTTGGACGTCCAGCAATGGACAAATGACGAAAATAATTTTGGATGTTAAAATGCTTGGGAAACCGAAGCAGATAACAATAGGAGTGCAAATCGAGAAACAGGAACTGGAGTGGAGAGAGAGGTTAGAGCAGGATTTGAACTCCCTCCCGCAGGAGTTGTGGTCCAGACAGGACACGGATGTAGGGAGGGTCAAAAACGCTAATCCAGTTGAAGTCAGATTAAAGATAGGACGTCAGGGGCCGTTTAGGCCGCAATACCCAATCAAGACAGAAGCAATTGAAGGAATTAGAGGGACAATTAAGGGATTGATAGAAGCAGGGGTATTAAAAGAAACCCGGAGCAGGTGTAATACACCGCTACTACCAGTGAAAAAGGCGGACGGAGAAAAATGGAGATTGGTGCATGACCTAAGGGCAATTAATGAGGTAGTGGAAGATATGCCAGCAGAGGTTCCAAACCCTTATACCTTGATGACAAATATACCACCTGAAAGTAGATGGTTTACTGTAATAGACCTATGTTCGGCATTTTTTAGTATGCCACTAGCTCAAGAAAGTCAGTATCTCTTTGCATTTACGTACGAGGGGAAACAATACACATACAATAGGATGCCCCAAGGATTTAAACATTCCCCACATGTATTCAATCAGGTGTTGAGAGCAGATTTAGAAGGAATACAGTTGGAAGGAACACTAATACAATATGTGGATGATTTATTATTATGCACAGGAACACAAGAACAGTGCAGGAAGGATAGTTTAAAACTATTGAAAAGACTAGCAGAAGGGGGCCATAAAGTTTCCAGGAAAAAGCTGCAGCTGTGCCAGAAAAAGGTAGAATACTTGGGAAGAGAAATATCAGCAGGACAGAAGGAGATAGCTTCACAGCAAATAGAAGCAGTACTAAAAGTTCCGAAACCACAGACGGTGGGACAAATGATGACATTTTTGGGAATGACAGGATTCAGTTCAGAATGGGTGGAAAGCTATGCCGAAAAAACGCAGGCACTACGAAAGATAATGAAGGAGGCAGGGTGTGACGAATTAAAAGCCAAATTAAAATGGGATAAAGATGCTTCAGACGCATTTGAGAATATAAAGAGAGAAATGGCACAGGCACCAGCCTTGGCTTTACCGACCTATGACAAGCCCTTTGACTTATTTGTGAGTAACAGAGAAGCCGGATTTGCTACAGCAATGTTAATGCAGGAAAATTGCAAGGGTAGACGAAGGCAGGCTGTAGCATATTACAGTACCAAGCTAGACGACGTAGCAATGGGATACCCTCCGTGCTATCAAGGCCTGGCAGCAGCTTGGTGGGCGTACGAAAAGGCAACTACGGTCACAATGGGATATCCGATAAACATACATGTATACCATAAGGTAGCTGAATTGATTGAGCAAGGAAAATTTGTGCTGACACCTGCTAGGATCCATCATTATCGAATGCTAACTACATTTCCAGATATCACGATTATAAAGTGCAACAGAGTAAATCCAGCTGATTACATGCCATTACCTCATGAGGGAGAGGAGCATGAGTGTGTAAGAGAGACAAAAGTGTTTATGAAACTGAGAAAAGACTTAAGAGCAGAGGGACTAGTGACAGAAGGGAAAAGGATACTGTATGTAGATGGCTCATGTTACAGGGATCACTTAGGAAACCACGCAGGCTATGCCATAGTCGAACAAAGACCAGGAGGACTTGAAGTTATAGAAGCAGAGAAATGTGAACAGCCCTGTTCGGCCCAATTAGCAGAGCTTAAAGCATTGACCAGAGCATGTGAGCTAGCAAACGGGGAAGCAGTGGAAATTTATACTGATTCGGCCTATGCCCACGGGGTCTGCCATCTGTTCGGGGCAATATGGAAGCAAAGGGGATTTATGAAAAGCGGAGGAGGACCAATACAACACGAAGGTCAAATCAGGGCTTTAATAAGGGCCATGATGGGTCCAAGGGAATTAGCCATAATTAAGTGTCAGGCGCATAAAAAGGGAGCAGACAGCATCACACAGGGAAACACCAAAGCCGACAAGGCAGCTAAAGAAGCGTCAGGATGCATTGAGGCTACGATAGCCCCAGTAGAAATAGCAAGGCCGCACCCAGGGCCAGGTACGGGGGATATCGAACCTCATATTACATTAGAAGATGTGGCACAATTACAGGAGGAAACCTCTGTAGCTGAAAAGGCAATGTGGAAAGATAGAGGAGCACTACAGGGACAACAGGACAGGATATGGAGAAATGGGGAGGGATTAGTCATAGCACCCACATCATTACTAACCGTACTAATTAGCGAAGCGCATGGAGTGGACCACTGTGCAAGAGGAGAAGTGGCTAGAAAGATCAAGAAGGAAGGATTCTGGTCACCATACCTGCAAAACTCGATTGACTACATACTAAGTCAGTGTGAGGTGTGTGCTCAGAATAACATCAGGAAGGGCATTACTGCCCCAATAGGGCATATACCCATTCCTGAAGGACCATTTAAACATCTATGCATGGACTATGTGGATATGGGAAAGGTGGTAAGAGGGAAAAGATACATGCTAGTGATTATTGATAGATTCAGCAGATGGATAGAAGCAACGCCATCCAAAGATCAAGGATCTGGAACGGTGATTAACTTCCTGTCAAAAGAAATTATCCCAAGATTTGGCATACCCACGCAATTAAGTTCAGACAATGGATCTGCTTTTATAGGAAGGGCACTGAGAGAGACACTCTCGGCACTCCGAATAAAGCAGAAGTTTGGATGCGTATATCACCCTCAATCCCAAGGAACGGTGGAGAGAGCAAACGGGACCCTTAAGGCTAAAATAAGCAAAATTTGCAGTGAAACAGGGAAAAACTGGATAGATGCTCTGCCATTGGCTCTAATGCAATACAGGAGTCAGGAAAACAGAATCACACATTTGAGCCCACATGAAATGATGACAGGAAGAGTAATGCCGGTACCTAAGATCAGGGGATCAGGAGGTCCTACGCTAGAATGTTTAGATCAAAGCACAAAAGAATATATACAACAATTAACTGTTATACATAGAACTATATTTGAACAGGAAAAAGCCAAGGAGGAGGAGAATCCGGTAACAGAACATCAGATCAAACCTGGAGATCGAGTATACATCAGAAAGTTCCGGAGACGTTGGAACGAACCGAGACGAGAAGGACCGTTTGAAGTCACCAAAGTGTCTCCCACGGCGTTGCAAGTAGAAGGCAGTACACTGTGGTATCACTTGAACCATTGTACCAGAACGGTACCAGGGGTGGGGGAGAGAAGGGAAATTGAAGAAGTACACAGAGTGGACAGAAGTGATAGCGAGGAAGAAATAGAAATACACGGGGAGAATCGTGGGGAGGAGGAACAGAGCCAAGGAAGAACAAAAAGAATAGAGGATGATGAAAGTAGTTCTGTACATGAGCTGGCTGATGATACAAATGCCCAGCCTGAGCCTATTAGTCAAGGTGCCGAGGGAGGTGAGGACAGGGAAGGGGCCCCATTCCCCACCTGGGACTTGGAAAATATTTCCCTTAGGGACTTCCGTGACCCATAGAAAAGGAGAATGGGATACAGAAGACATAAGGGTGCAGAATCAGGAAGATAGAGTATTAAGACGAACAAAACGTGAACGATTAGTGAGCACAAATACTATTTGGGAGAAAGCGCAGAAAAACAAATGGTGGAAATGGGCTAAGTATACAGGTCAGAGAAACAGTGATGGGAAAGAGTGTGTAGTATGTGCATCAGAGAAACCTAACACCCAAGTAACTGATATACCATGGGGATCAGGAGACTGTAGAACCAGGAAACAAAGCTGGAGAAAGGAAAATTGCCGTCCATATACCACATATATACGGAATTATACAATAGGGAATCGGAACTACACGTATGAGATGATAAACTGTTCCGGATCCGCATGTGCTAACCTTTGTAAAGGTAAGCCGCCGTTGTGTCAATACCACTGCATCCTGTTTGCTGGGGTAAAAAAGGGCATCTACAACTTGACCCACAGATGTCCAAAGTGGCCAAAAACGGCAGTGGACGCGGTCCCAAAGGAATGGAGTATAGAGCCCAACTTACAAATCCAAGATTGCTATTGGAGGGAAAGTAGCACAGGAAGTAGTGTGGGAAATTACACAGGAGAGTGTGAAAGGATTTGGAATATAACCGATGCTCTTTATCTGATCCTCTCAGGAGAGGGATGGGCACCCCCTCCTTATGTGTTAGACTATCAAGAAAATCAACTGGCCGATCTCTGGTGGCTTTGTGGCCCGGAGAAAGGACTATTGGCAAAATTACCACAGAATTGGAAGGGACTATGTGCCCGAGTTATGCTTGCCCAGAGCACTGTGATACTACCGGTGGAAAAATAAATTAAATCACAAAAAGTTAAGAGGGCATATACCCCTGACCCTACGGTAAAATTGGACGCAATCGGACAGCCCCGCGGCATCCCGAATGAGTTCAAAGCTAGGAACGAAATAGCTGCAGGGTTTGAATCCCTCTTTGTTTGGATCACACCCAGCAAGAATACTGAGTGGATCAATTACATCTATTATAATCAGCAGAGGTTTATTAATTATACGAATGATGCCCTGGAGGCCTTAGGAGAGCAGTTGGATGCGACCAGCAAAATGGCGTGGCAAAATCGACAGGCGTTAGATTGGCTCCTGGCAGAGAAAGGAGGGGTGTGTGTTATGTTTGGGGATCAGTGCTGCACATTTATCCCTAATAACACTAATCCAGAAGGGTCATTTACACAAGCCATGAATAAGTTAAGAAATCTTAAGAAAGAAGTGAAAGAAAATGCTGGGTTTGGGCATGAGGTGTGGAGTTGGCTGGACAGAATATTAGGAAGATGGGGGGCGTGGTTTGCCAAAGCTGGAGCTGTAGCAATCGCAACAATAATCATTCTGGGATTGATATTTTGTTGTTTTTTACCCGCCCTGAGATCCTTCCTTACCAGAGTGGCAGCGCGGCAGATGGTGACGCGGGTGCTAAGCAGCTCACGCTCAAGAGAAAAAACAGAGGAATGGGAAAATCTTGAGCCGCCCCCGCTGAGTGGATTCACAATGACCTTGGTCGAAGTTGAAACTCGTCACTCTGTAAAATAACTACAATAGTGGAAGATCACCTTGTGGAAACAACAGCACCTTGCTGAAGTCCGCACGAAACCAGGAGAACTTAGTCTGTACACAGGAATCAGTCTTTTTCCCTTCCCTAGACAAGAGTGGGAAGGTTTTTGGCTGATGACTGACAGGGGCAGGCAATCTGGAGGAGCAACCCAAAAATCAGAACCGGGATAGACAAATTATGATAAAGTTAGAATAGGGACACTGATCCCTGACCAAAATAGTCGGCTCCTCCACATCGCCTGGGAAAAGTGATTAAAATAAAATACAAATGGGATTGAGCAAGGGGATTATTTGAACTTGATAATTGGGATGAGGCTAGGGAATAGCCTCAAAGGGGGGACTTGTAAGGGAAATTGTACTGGATATTGTATGAGTTTAGTATGGAATTCAGATTCACAGGTTTTAGTAAAATGATATAGCAGATTTAGGTGAGTAGTGAGATGGGTATATAACCTAAAATAACTTCGTGTGACCCGACCTAATATAATCAAGTGGTGGTTCAACTTAATAGTGGACCATAAACCAGCAGAGAGAATGTCTTTTCTGCTAAACACATTAGTGGACCATAAATCAGCAGGGGGATGTCTTTTCTTCTAAACACATTCGCCTTAGCTTACAAAACCACGATTATTGTACAAACAGAAAAGTTCAGATAAGAGCAAGAGTTATAACCACCATGGTTTAAGAAACGAAGAGATATAACAGGGAACGACCAAATGCAAAGAAAACAGATAAAGGGTCAACTAAAATTAATGGTGGCCAAAGAAAGATAGGGCTGTAGGGTAAGATAACAACCAAGGACAGGCTGTAAAAGGGAGAGGAGGATCTTGAGATATGAGGCTGAAATGTACATAAAAGAGTGTAAGCCCAAGGGCTCTTTGGAGTGTTCCGGACGTTCCCGGCTTTGTCTCTTGTACTGAGAAATAAAGTCTATTGCTTGGAAGATCGCTGCTCAGACTCTCTGTTTTAAACCGATGTGAACGAATTGTCGTCCTGGGGAACCACGACAATGGTTATTGGATAAACATATGGATGATATTGGAATAGTGTAGGTTAGAGGGGCTTTAGATTGGTTTCACTGGGCGATGCAACATCGAGGGCCGAAGGGCCTGTACTGCGCTGTAATGTTCTATGTTCTATGTTCTATGAAAGGGTGATAGAGACGAGACTCGCATAACATTTAAGAAATATTTCGATGAGCACTTGTGATGCCAAGGCTTACAAGGCAATGGGCTAAGTGCTGGAAAATGGGATTCGAATGGTTAGGTGTCTTTGACCGGCACAGATGTGATGGGCCGAAGGGTCTTTTCTGTGCTGTAGACTTCTCTGACTCGATGTCTCCGAGTGAAGTTCCCGTCCCAAAAGTGCTGGAGATCTGAAGTGCTTCCTGGTATGGAGAATGATTGTGATGGATTCATCCTGAATTTAGTCACCTTGTCAGCAGCTTTGAATACCTTACTGAAGGAAAGTGGTTTTGGAGGTTACCTCAAGATGAGGCCTCCAATCAGGTGAAGCAACAGCTTCCGTCCACTTGTCTACAGATCCAGTTCGACCCACAAAATTCCCTTACCTGTGACACACCTCCGTATGGAATTGGAGCTGTACTTTCTCACAGATTGAACGATGGAACAGAGAGGCTGATCACTAGTGTGTTGAGAAACCTCTCTGAGGCAGAGAAGAGGGTACCGTACACCCTAATCGAAAAAGGAGGGTTTGTGGTCGCATTTGCAGCAAATATTCCACCAGTCCGTATATGGGAAGCATTTCACAACAGTTATGGATCATAGACCATAAACCATTCCTGTCATTGTTCAAGGAAGGGAAGTCAATTCCTCCCATTGCCTCTGTCCGGATACAACACTGGACGTTTATACTCTTGGCCTGAGACCCAGCGAGCTTTTGAATTCAATTTGATTTTTATTATCACATGTATTAGCATACAGTGAAAAGTATTGTTTCTTGCTGCTATACAGACAAAGCATACTGTTCATAGAGAAGGAAAGGAGAGCGTGCAGAATGTAATGTTACAGTCATAGCTAGGGTGCAGAGAAAGATCAACTTAATGTGGGGTAGGTCCATTCAAAAGTCTGACAGCAGCAGGGAAGAAGCTGTTCTCGAGTCGGTTGGTTCGTGACCTCAGACTTTTGTATCTTTTTCCCGAAGAAGGTGGAAGAGAGAATGTCCGGGGGACACAGTCAGCCTAAACCTCGTGATACAATGATCACTCTTCCCTCAATGTTTCCCACTGACACTCGGTCCTCTCAGCCCACCTCATTCCCAGCTCCTCCTGCCTCACTCAACTGATCTGCTGGAGAAAATCTTCCTGAACACGGTGTCGGAACTCTGCCCCTCTCCGCCATTTACTACTATCCCAGTCTATATTTGGGTAATTAAAATCCTCCATTATAACTACCTATAATTTCACACCTCTCTGCAATTTATTCACAGATTTGTTCCTCTGCATCCTTCCCACGGGGTGGTGGATACGACCACTCTGAGCAAGGTAACTCGGCCTGGCTTGCTTCCCAAACTCCAGCCTAAAGGATTCTGTCTTTGACCCCTTTGGGGTATCCTGTCTCCAGCACTGCAATGCTCTCCTTAATCCCCCCCCAACTACCTTCCTATCTCACCTTTCCTGAACACCTTATCTCCAGGAATAGCTAGTTAGGTGGTGAAGCTGGGAACTGTTCTCCTTGGAGCAGCGAGGATTGAGGGAGAATTTGATTGAGGTGACAAGTTTAGATGAAGTAGACAAAGCTATTCCCATAGGCTGATACACAGATTTAAGATGTTGGACACAGCAGGGTGTGAGAAAGAAGGCTTTTACACAGTGAGTGGAAATGACAATGAACTCACAAACCAGGAGGAGGTTGTAGCAGGAAGCAGGAATGAATAAAAAAAGGAATGAAACTTACAGAAAGACAGTGATTGACTGGAGAGATCAGGCAGAGCCATCACAGACCCAATGGGCTGATTTGTCCCCTTCTATGCTGTTCTGTTCCTATGATGCGTACTTCCTCTGGAGGTAGAGAGGTAGGTTCGTTTCGGATTTTAGGCTCTGGGGAGAGAGCAGTGCAGTGGAATTAATTCATCGTGGCACATCGGTTAGCGCTGCTGCCTCACAGCGCCAGGGACCCAGGTTCAATTCCCGGCTTGGGTCACTGTCTGTGTGGAGTCTGCACATTCTCCCCGTGTCTGCGTGGGTTTCCTCCGAGTGCTCCAGATTACTCCCACAGTCCAAAAGATGTGCTGGTTTGGTGTACTGGCCATACTAAATTCTCCCTCACTGTTTCCGAACAGGTGCTGGAGTGTGGCAACTAGGGGATTTTCACAGTAACTTCATTGCAGTGTTAATGTAAGCCAACTTGTGACTAATAAATAAACTTTTAACTTTTTAGTTTGGGGATTGATACAGGGCTATAGGGAGAGAGCGGGGCAGTGGGATTAGTTTGGGGATTGACACAGGGCAAAGGGGAGAGAGCGGGGCAGTGGGATTAGTTTGGGATTGATTCAGGGCTTTGGGGAGAGAGCGGGGCAGTGGGATTAGTTTGGGGATTGATACAGGGCTATGGGGAGAGAGCGGGGCAGTGGGATTAGTTTGGGGATTGATACAGGGCTATGGGGAGAGAGTGGGACAGTGGGATTAGTTTGGGGATTGATACAGGGCTATGGGGAGAGAGTGGGACAGTGGGATTAGTTTGGGGATTGATACAGGGCTATGGGGAGAGAGCGGGACAGTGGGATTAGTTTGGGGATTGATACAGGGCTATGGGGAGAGAGTGGGGCAGCGGGATTAGTTTGGGATTGATACAGGGCTATGGGGAGAGAGCGGGGCAGTGGGATTAGTTTGGGGATTGATACAGGGCTATGGGGAGAGAGTGGGACAGTGGGATTAGTTTGGGGATTGATACAGGGCTATGGGGAGAGAGTGGGACAGTGGGATTAGTTTGGGGATTGATACAGGGCTATGGGGAGAGAGCGGGGCAGTGGGATTAGTTTGGGGATTGACACAGGGCAATGGGGAGAGAGCGGGGCAGTGGGATTAGTTTGGGATTGATTCAGGGCTATGGGGAGAGAGCGGGGCAATAGGATTAGAATCATAGAATCATAGAATCCCTACAGTACAGAAAGAGGCCATTCGGCCCATCGAGTCTGCACCGACCACAATCCCACCCAGGTCCTACCCCCATATCCCTACATATATTTTACCCACTAATCCCTCTAACCTACGCATCTTAGGACACCAAGGGGCAATTTTAGCATAGCCAATCAACCCAACCCGCACATCTTTGGACTGTGGGAGGAAACCGGAGCACCCGGAGGAAACCCACGCAGACACGAGGAGAATGTGCAAACTCCACACAGACAGTGACCCGAGCCGGGAATTGAACTCAGGTCCCTGGAGCTGTGAAGCAGCAGTGTGAACCACTGTGCTACCGTGCCACCCAACTTGGTTTGGGGATTGATTCAGGGCAATGGGGAGAGGGTGGGGCAGTGCAAAGAACAAAGAACAATACAGCACAGGAACAGGCCCTTCGGCCCTCCAAGCCCGTGCCGCTCCCTGGTCCAAACTAGACCATTCTTTTGTATCCCTCCATTCCCACTCTGTTCATATGGCTATCTAGATAAGTCTTAAACGTTCCCAGTGTCCCCGCCTCCACCACCTTGCCTGGCAGCGCATTCCAGGCCCCCACCACCCTCTGTGTAAAATATGTCCTTCTGATATCTGTGTTAAACCTCCCCCCCTTCACCTTGAACCGATGACCCCTCGTGAACGTCACCACTGACCTGGGGAAAAGCTTCCCACCGTTCACCCTATCTATGCCTTTCAAAATTTTATACACCTCTATTAAGTCTCCCCTCATCCTCCGTCTTTCCAGGGAGAACAACCCCAGTTTACCCAATCTCTCCTCATAATTAAGCCCCTCCATACCAGGCAACATCCTGGTAAACCTCCTCTGTACTCTCTCCAAAGCCTCCACGACCTTCTGGTAGTGTGGTGACCAGAACTGGGCGCAGTATTCCAAATGCGGCCGAACCAACATTCTATACATCTGCAACATCAGACCCCAACTTTTATACTCTATGCCCCGTCCTATAAAGGCAAGCATGCCATATGCCTTCTTCACCACTTTCTCCACCTGTGACGTCACCTTCAATGATCTGTGGACTTGCACACCCAGGTCCCTCTGCGTATCTACACCCTTTATGGTTCTGCCATTTATTGTATAGCTCCTCCCTACATTATTTCTACCAAAATGCATCACTTCGCATTTATCAGGATTGAACTCCATCTGCCATTTCTTTGCCCAAATTTCCAGCCTATCTATATCCTTCTGTAGCCTCTGACAATGTTCCTCACTATCTGCAAGTCCTGCCAATTTTGTATCGTCCGCAAACTTATTGAACACCCCGGTTACACCTTCTTCCAGATCATTTATATAAATCACAAACAGCAGAGGTCCCAATACAGAGCCCTGCGGAACACCACTAGTCACAGGCCTCCAGCCGGAAAAAGACCCTCTGTCTTCTGTGACCAAGCCAGTTCTCCACCCATCTAGCCACCTCCGCCTTTATCCCATGAGATCCAACCTTTTTCACCAGCCTGCCATGAGGGACTTTGTCAAACGCTTTACTAAAGTCCATATAGACGAAATCCACGGCCCTTCCCTCGTCAACCATTCTGGTCACTTCTTCAAAAAACACCACCAGGTTAGTGAGGCATGACCTCTCACAAAACCATGCTGACTATCGTTAATGAGTTTATTCCTTTCTAAATGCGCATACATCCTATCTCTAAGAATCTTCTCCAACAACTTCCCCACCACGGACGTCAAGCTCACCAACCTATAATTACCCGGGTTATCCTTCCTACCTTTCTTAAATAACGGGACCACATTAGCTATCCTCCAATCCTCTGGGACCTCACCTGCGTCCAGTGACGAGACAAAGATTTGCGTCAGAGGCCCAGCGATTTCATCTCTCGTCTCCCTGAGCAGCTTTGGATAGATTCCATCAGGCCCTGGGGATTTGTCAGTCTTTATATTCCCTAAAAAACCTAACACTTCCTCCCTTGTAATGGAGATTTTCTCCAACGGTTCAACACTCCCCTCCGAGACACTCCCAGTCAACACATCCCTCTCCTTTGTGAATACCAACGCAAAGTATTCATTTAGGATCTCCCCTACTTCTTTGGGCTCTGAGCATAATTCCCCACTTTTGTCCCTGAGAGGTCCGATTTTTTCCCTGACATCCCTTTTGTTCCTAACGTATGAATAAAATGCCTTGGGATTCTCCTTAATCCTGTCTGCCAAGGACATTTCGTGACCCCTTTTTGCCCTTCTAATTCCCCGTTAGAGTTCTTTCCTACTTTCTTTGTACTCCTCCAGAGCTCCCTCCGTTTTTAGCTGCCTGGACCTCACATACGCCTCTCTTTTCTTTTTGACCAGTCCCTCAATTTCCCTGGTTATCCACGGTTCTCGAATCCTACCCTTCCTATCCTTCTTTTTTACAGGCACATGCTTGTCCTGCAGCCCTAACAACTGTTCCTTAAAAGACTCCCACATGCCAGATGTGGATTTCCCCTCAAACAGCCTCTCCCAATCAAGAGCTCCCAATTTCTGCCTAATCCCACTAAAGTTAGTCTTCCCCCAATCCAACACCTTACCCTTGGGACACCACTCATCCTTTTCCATCACTATCCTAAAGCTAACAGAATTGTGGTCACTATTTGCCACATGTTCCCCTACCGAAACTTTGAAGACCTGACCGGGCTCATTCCCCAGTACTAGGTCCAGTATAGCCCCCTCTCTAGTCGGGCTATCTACATATTGTTCCAAAGAACCCTCCTGTACGCATTTTACAAATTCCTCCCCATTCAGAGTCCCAGCTCTCAGCGATTTCCAGTCTATACCAGGGAAATTGAAGTCTCCCACTACAACAACCCTATTTTTCCTGCACCTATCCAGTATCTCCTGACATATCCATTCCTCCACTTCCCTTGGGCTGTTGGGGGGCCTGTAGTACACCCCCAACATAGTGACTGCGCCTTTCCTGTTTCTAAGCTCCACCCAGAGTGACTCGTTACACGACTCCTCCGAATTGTCCTCCCTCTGCACCGCTGTAATATGCTCTCCAACGAATACCGCTACTCCCCCACCTCTTTTGGCCCCTCCTCTGTCTCGCCTAAAACACTCGTACCCCGGAATATTCAGCTGCCAGTCCTGTCCCTCTTTCAACCAAGTCTCTGTCACCGCAACCACATCCAAATTCCTCATGAGCATTAAGGCCCTAAGTTCGTCTGTCTTACCTGCTACGCTCCTTGCATTGAAGTAGACGCACTCCAGACCTCCAGGCCCAGTGAGGTCATCCTCCCCCAGAGTGCTCTTCTTCTTTGCCAGCCTTGTCCCAGCCCCAAACCCGTCCCCAGCCTCGACACTTGTAGACCTAATTTTTTGATCCCCACCCCCCTGCCATATTGGTTTAAACCCCCCCGAACTGCACTAGCAAAACTCCCAGCCAGGATATTCGTGCCCTTCCAACTTAGTTGTGACCCGTCCTTCTTGTACAGGTGCCATTCTCTCCTGAAAACTTCCCATTGATCTGGGAAAATGAAGCCCTCCCTCCTGTAGTCTGGGATTGACTCAGGGCTATGGGGAGAGTGGGGCAGTGGGATTAGTTTGGAATTAATTCAGGGCTATGGGGAGAGAGTGGGGCAGTGGGATTAGTTTGGGGATTGATACAGGGCTATGGGGAGAGAGCGGGGCAGTGGGATTAGTTTGGAATTAATTCAGGGCTATGGGGAGAGAGCGGGGCAGTGGGATTAGTTTGGGATTGATACAGGGCTCTGGGGAGAGAGCGGGGCAGTGGGATTAGTTTGGACATTGATACAGGGCTATGGGGAGAGAGCGGGGCAGTGGGATTAGTTTGGGGATTGATACAGGGCTATGGGGAGAGAGCGGGACAGTGGGATTAGGTTGGGGATTGATACAGGGCTATGGGGAGAGAGCGGGGCAGTGGGATTAGTTTGGGGATTGATACAGGGCTATGGGGAGAGAGCGGGGCAGTGGGATTAGTTTGGGGATTGATACAGGGCTATGGGGAGAGAGCGGGACAGTGGGATTAGTTTGGGGATTGATACAGGGCTATGGGGAGAGAGCGGGGCAGTGGGATTAGTTTGGGAATTGATACAGGGCTATGGGGAGAGAGCGGGGCAGTGGGATTCGTTTGGGATTGATACAGGGCTATGGGGAGAGAGCGGGGCAGCGGGATTAGTTTGGGGATTGATACAGGGCTATGGGGGAGAGTGGGACAGTGGGATTAGTTTGGGGATTGATACAGGGCTATGGGGGGAGAGCGGGGCAGTGGGATTAGTTTGGGGATTGATACAGGGCTATGGGGGGAGAGCGGGGCAGTGGGATTAGTTTGGGGATTGATACAGGGCTATGGGGAGAGAGCGGGGCAGTGGGATTAGTTTGGGGATTGATGCAGGGCTATGGGGAGAGAGCGGGGCAGTGGGATTAGTTTGGGGACTGATACAGGGCTATGGGGAGAGAGCGGGACAGTGGGATTAGTTTGGGGATTGATACAGGGCTATGAGGAGAGAGCGGGGCAGTGGGATTAGTTTGGGGATTGATACAGGGCTATGGGGAGAGAGCGGGGCAGTGGGATTAGTTTGGGGATTGATACAGGGCTATGGGGAGAGAGCGGGACAGTGGGATTAGTTTGGGGATTGATACAGGGCTATGGGGATAGAGCGGGGCAGTGGGATTAGTTTGGGGATTGATACAGGGCTATGGGGAGAGAGCGGGGCAGTGGGATTAGTTTGGGGATTGATACAGGGCTATGGGGAGAGAGCGGGGCAGTGGGATTAGTTTGGGATTGATACAGGGCTATGGGGAGAGAGCGGGACAGTGGGATTAGTTTGGGATTGATACAGGGCTATGGGGAGAGAGCGGGGCAGTGGGATTAGTTTGGGATTGATACAGGGCTCTGCGGAGAGAGCGGGGCAGTGGGATTAGTTTGGGGATTGATACAGGGCTATGGGGCGAGAGCGGGGCAGTGGGATTAGTTTGGGGATTGATACAGGGCTCTGGGGAGAGAGCGGGGCAGTGGGATTAGTTTGGGGATTGATACAGGGCTATGGGGAGAGAGCGGGGCAGTGGGATTAGTTTGGGATTGATACAGGGCTCTGGGGAGAGAGCGGGGCAGTGGGATTAGTTTGGGGATTGATACAGGGCTATGGGGCGAGAGCGGGGCAGTGGGATTAGTTTGGAATTAATTCAGGGCTATGGGGAGAGAGCGTGGCAGTGGGATTAGTTTGGGATTGATTCAGGGCTATGGGGAGAGAGTGGGGCAGTGGAATTAGTTTGGGATTGATTCAGGGCTATGGGGAGAGGGTGAGGCAGTGGGATTAGTTTGGGGATTGATTCAGTGCTATGGAGAGAGCGCGGGGCAGTGGGATTAGTTTGGGGATTGATACAGGGCTATGGGGAGAGAGCGGGACAGTGGGATTAGTTTGGGGATTGATACAGGGCTATGGGGAGAGAGCGGGGCAGTGGGATTAGTTTGGGAATTGATACAGGGCTATGGGGAGAGAGCGGGGCAGTGGGATTCGTTTGGGATTGATACAGGGCTATGGGGAGAGAGCGGGGCAGCGGGATTAGTTTGGGGATTGATACAGGGCTATGGGGGAGAGTGGGACAGTGGGATTAGTTTGGGGATTGATACAGGGCTATGGGGGGAGAGCGGGGCAGTGGGATTAGTTTGGGGATTGATACAGGGCTATGGGGGGAGAGCGGGGCAGTGGGATTAGTTTGGGGATTGATACAGGGCTATGGGGAGAGAGCGGGGCAGTGGGATTAGTTTGGGGATTGATGCAGGGCTATGGGGAGAGAGCGGGGCAGTGGGATTAGTTTGGGGATTGATACAGGGCTATGGGGAGAGAGCGGGACAGTGGGATTAGTTTGGGGATTGATACAGGGCTATGAGGAGAGAGCGGGGCAGTGGGATTAGTTTGGGGATTGATACAGGGCTATGGGGAGAGAGCGGGGCAGTGGGATTAGTTTGGGGATTGATACAGGGCTATGGGGAGAGAGCGGGACAGTGGGATTAGTTTGGGGATTGATACAGGGCTATGGGGATAGAGCGGGGCAGTGGGATTAGTTTGGGGATTGATACAGGGCTATGGGGAGAGAGCGGGGCAGTGGGATTAGTTTGGGGATTGATACAGGGCTATGGGGAGAGAGCGGGGCAGTGGGATTAGTTTGGGATTGATACAGGGCTATGGGGAGAGAGCGGGGCAGTGGGATTAGTTTGGGATTGATACAGGGCTATGGGGAGAGAGCGGGGCAGTGGGATTAGTTTGGGATTGATACAGGGCTCTGCGGAGAGAGCGGGGCAGTGGGATTAGTTTGGGGATTGATACAGGGCTATGGGGCGAGAGCGGGGCAGTGGGATTAGTTTGGGGATTGATACAGGGCTCTGGGGAGAGAGCGGGGCAGTGGGATTAGTTTGGGGATTGATACAGGGCTATGGGGAGAGAGCGGGGCAGTGGGATTAGTTTGGGATTGATACAGGGCTCTGGGGAGAGAGCGGGGCAGTGGGATTAGTTTGGGGATTGATACAGGGCTATGGGGCGAGAGCGGGGCAGTGGGATTAGTTTGGAATTAATTCAGGGCTATGGGGAGAGAGCGTGGCAGTGGGATTAGTTTGGGATTGATTCAGGGCTATGGGGAGAGAGTGGGGCAGTGGAATTAGTTTGGGATTGATTCAGGGCTATGGGGAGAGGGTGAGGCAGTGGGATTAGTTTGGGGATTGATTCAGTGCTATGGAGAGAGCGCGGGGCAGTGGGATTAGTTTGGGGATTGATACAGGGCTATGGGGAGAGAGCGGGGCAGCGGGATTAGTTTGGGGATTGATACAGGGCTATGGGGAGAGAGCGGGGCAGTGGGATTAGTTTGGGGATTGATGCAGGGCTATGGGGAGAGAGCGGGGAAGTGGGATTAGTTTGGGGATTGATACAGGGCTATGGGGAGAGAGCGGGACAGTGGGATTAGTTTGGGGATTGATACAGGGCTATGAGGAGAGAGCAGGGCAGTGGGATTAGTTTGGGGATTGATACAGGGCTATGGGGAGAGAGCGGGGCAGTGGGATTAGTTTGGGGATTGATACAGGGCTATGGGGAGAGAGCGGGACAGTGGGATTAGTTTGGGGATTGATACAGGGCTATGGGGATAGAGCGGGGCAGTGGGATTAGTTTGGGGATTGATACAGGGCTATGGGGAGAGAGCGGGGCAGTGGGATTAGTTTGGGGATTGATACAGGGCTATGGGGAGAGAGCGGGGCAGTGGGATTAGTTTGGGATTGATACAGGGCTATGGGGAGAGAGCGGGGCAGTGGGATTAGTTTGGGATTGATACAGGGCTATGGGGAGAGAGCGGGGCAGTGGGATTAGTTTGGGATTGATACAGGGCTCTGCGGAGAGAGCGGGGCAGTGGGATTAGTTTGGGGATTGATACAGGGCTATGGGGCGAGAGCGGGGCAGTGGGATTAGTTTGGGGATTGATACAGGGCTCTGGGGAGAGAGCGGGGCAGTGGGATTAGTTTGGGGATTGATACAGGGCTATGGGGAGAGAGCGGGGCAGTGGGATTAGTTTGGGATTGATACAGGGCTCTGGGGAGAGAGCGGGGCAGTGGGATTAGTTTGGGGATTGATACAGGGCTATGGGGCGAGAGCGGGGCAGTGGGATTAGTTTGGAATTAATTCAGGGCATTGGGAGAGAGCGTGGCAGTGGGATTAGTTTGGGATTGATTCAGGGCTATGGGGAGAGAGTGGGGCAGTGGAATTAGTTTGGGATTGATTCAGGGCTATGGGGAGAGGGTGAGGCAGTGGGATTAGTTTGGGGATTGATTCAGTGCTATGGAGAGAGCGCGGGGCAGTGGGATTAGTTTGGGGATTGATACAGGGCTATGGGGAGAGAGCGGGGCAGCGGGATTAGTTTGGGGATTGATACAGGGCTATGGGGGAGAGTGGAACAGTGGGATTAGTTTGGGGATTGATACAGGGCTATGGGGGGAGAGCGGGGCAGTGGGATTAGTTTGGGATTGATACAGGGCTATGGGGAGAGAGCGGGGCAGTGTGATTAGTTTGGGATTGATACAGGCCTATGGGGAGAGAGCGGGGCAGTGGGATTAGTTTGGGATTGATACAGGGCTCTGGGGAGAGAGCGGGGCAGTGGGATTAGTTTGGGGATTGATACAGGGCTATGGGGAGAGAGCGGGGCAGTGGGATTAGTTTGGGATTGATACAGGGCTCTGGAGAGAGAGCGGGGCAGTGGGATTAGTTTGGGGATTGATACAGGGCTAGGGGGCGAGAGCGGGGCAGTGGGATTAGTTTGGGGATTGATTCAGGGCTATGGGGAGAGAGTGAGGCAGTGGAATTAGTTTGGGATTGATTCAGGGCTATGGGGAGAGAGTGAGGCAGTGGGATTAGTTTGGGGATTGATACAGGGCTATGGGGAGGGAGCGGGGCAGCGGGATTAGTTTGGGGATTGGTACAGGGCTATGGGGGAGTGTGGGACAGTGGGATTAGTTTGGGGATTGATACAGGGCTATGGGGAGAGAGCGGGGCAGTGGGATTAGTTTGGGATTGATACAGGGCTATGGGGAGAGAGCGGGGCAGTGGGATTAGTTTGGGATTGATACAGGGCTATGGGGAGAGAGCGGGGCAGTGGGATTAGTTTGGGATTGATACAGGGCTCTGGGGAGAGAGCGGGGCAGTGGGATTAGTTTGGGGATTGATACAGGGCTATGGGGCGAGAGCGGGGCAGTGGGATTAGTTTGGGGATTGATACAGGGCTCTGGGGGAGAGCGGGGCAGTGGGATTAGTTTGGGGATTGATACAGGGCTATGGGGAGAGAGCGGGGCAGTGGGATTAGTTTTGGATTGATACAGGGCTCTGGGGAGAGAGCGGGGCAGTGGGATTAGTTTGGGGATTGATACAGGGCTATGGGGCGAGAGCGGGGCAGTGGGATTAGTTTGGGGATTGATTCAGGGCTATGGGGAGAGAGTGAGGCAGTGGAATTAGTTTGGGATTGATTCAGGGCTATGGGGAGAGAGTGGGGCAGTGGAATTAGTTTGGGATTGATTCAGGGCTATGGGGAGAGGGTGAGGCAGTGGGATTAGTTTGGGGATTGATTCAGAGCTATGGAGAGAGCGCGGGGCAGTGGGATTAGTTTGGGATTGATACAGGGCTATGGGGAGAGAGCGGGGCAGCGGGATTAGTTTGGGGATTGATACAGGGCTATGGGGGAGAGTGGGACAGTGGGATTAGTTTGGGGATTGATACAGGGCTCTGGGCGGAGAGCGGGGCAGTGGGATTAGTTTGGGATTGATACAGGGCTATGGGGAGAGAGCGGGGCAGTGGGATTAGTTTGGGGATTGATACAGGGCTATGGGGAGAGAGCGGGGCAGTGGGATTAGTTTGGGGATTGATACAGGGCTATGGGGAGAGAGCGGGGCAGTGGGATTAGTTTGGGGATTGATACAGGGCTATGGGGAGAGAGCAGGGCAGTGGGATTAGTTTGGGGATTGATACAGGGCTATGGGGAGAGAGCGGGGCAGTGGGATTAGTTTGGGGATTGATACAGGGCTATGGGGAGAGAGCGGGACAGTGGGATTAGTTTGGGGATTGATACAGGGCTATGGGGAGAGAGCGGGGCAGTGGGATTAGTTTGGGGATTGATACAGGGCTATGGGGAGAGAGCGGGGCAGTGGGATTAGTTTGGGGATTGATACAGGGCTATGGGGAGAGAGCGGGGCAGTGGGATTAGTTTGGGGATTGATACAGGGCTATGGGGAGAGAGCGGGGCAGTGGGATTAGTTTGGGATTGATACAGGGCTATGGGGAGAGAGCGGGGCAGTGAGATTAGTTTGGGATTGATACAGGGCTCTGGGGAGAGAGCGGAGCAGTGGGATTAGTTTGGGGATTGATACAGGGCTATGGGGCGAGAGCGGGGCAGTGGGATTAGTTTGGGGATTGATACAGGGCTCTGGGGAGAGAGCGGGGCAGTGGGATTAGTTTGGGGATTGATACAGGGCTATGGGGAGAGAGCGGGGCAGTGGGATTAGTTTGGGATTGATACAGGGCTCTGGGGAGAGAGCGGGGCAGTGGGATTAGTTTGGGGATTGATTCAGGGCTATGGGGAGAGAGTGAGGCAGTGGAATTAGTTTGGGATTGATTCAGGGCTATGGGGAGAGGGTGAGGCAGTGGGATTAGTTTGGGGATTGATTCAGAGCTATGGACAGAGCGCGGGGCAGTGAGATTAGTTTGGGGATTGATTCAGTACTCTGGGGAGAGAGTGAGGCAGTGGGATTAGTTTGGGGATTGATTCAGGGCTCTGGGGAGAGAGTGAGGCAGTGGGATTAGTTTGGGGATTGATTCAGGACTATGGGGAGAGAGTGGGACAGTGGGATTAGTTTGGGGATTGATTCAGGACTATGGGGAGAGAGCGGGGCAGTGGGATTAGTTTGGGGATTGATTCAGGGCTCTGGGGAGAGAGTGAGGCAGTGGGATTAGTTTGGGGATTGATTCAGGACTATGGGGAGAGAGCGGGGCAGTGGGATTAGTTTGGGGATAGATTCAGGGCTATGGGGAGAGAGTGGGACAGTGGGATTAGTTTGGGGATTGATTCAGGGCTATGGGGAGAGAGTGGACCAGTGGGATTAGTTTGGGATTGATGCAGGGCTATGGGGAGAGAGCGGGGCAGTGGGATTAGTTTGGGGATTGATACAGGGCTATGGGGAGAGAGCGGGGCAGTGGAATTAGTTTGGGATTGATACAGGGCTATGGGGAAAGAGTGAGGCAGTGGGATTAGTTTGGGATTGATTCAGGGCTATGGGGAGAGAGTGGGGCAGTGGGATTAGTTTGGGGATTGATTCAGGGCTATGGGGAGAGAGTGGACCAGTGGGATTAGTTTGGGGATTGATTCAGGGCTATGGGGAGAGAGTGGGGCAGTGGGATTAGTTTGGGGATTGATTCAGGGCTATGGGGAGAGAGTGGACCAGTGGGATTAGTTTGGGGATTGATTCAGGGCTATGGGGAGAGAGTGGGACAGTGGGATTAGTTTGGGGATTGATTCAGGACTATGGGGAGAGAGTGGACCAGTGGGATTAGTTTGGGATTGATACAGGGCTATGGGGCGAGAGCAGGGCAGTGGGATTAGTTTGGGGATTGATTCAGGGCTATGGGGAGAGAGTGGGGCAGTGGAATTAGTTTGGGATTGATACAGGGCTATGGGGAGAGAGCGGGGCAGTGGGATTAGTTTGGGGATTGATTCAGAGCTATGGGGAGAGAGCGGGGCAGTGGGATTAGTTTGGGGATTGATACAGGGCTATGGGGAGAGAGCGGGGCAGTGGGATTAGTTTGGGGATTGATACAGGGCTATGGAGAGAGCGCGGGGCAGTGGGATTAGTTTGGGGATTGATACAGGGCTATGGGGAGAGAGCGGGGCAGCGGGATTAGTTTGGGGATTGTTCCAGGGCTATGGGGGAGAGTGGAACAGTGGGATTAGTTTGGGGATTGATACAGGGCTATGGGGGGAGAGCGGGGCAGTGGGATTAGTTTGGGATTGATACAGGGCTATGGGGAGAGAGCGGGGCAGTGGGATTAGTTTGGGATTGATACAGGGCTCTGGGGAGAGAGCGGGGCAGTGGGATTAGTTTGGGGATTGATACAGGGCTATGGGGAGAGAGCGGGGCAGTGGGATTAGTTTGGGATTGATACAGGGCTCTGGGGAGAGAGCGGGGCAGTGGGATTAGTTTGGGGATTGATACAGGGCTATGGGGAGAGAGCGGGGCAGTGGGATTAGTTTGGGATTGATACAGGGCTCTGGAGAGAGAGCGGGGCAGTGGGATTAGTTTGGGGATTGATACAGGGCTAGGGGGCGAGAGCGGGGCAGTGGGATTAGTTTGGGGATTGATTCAGGGCTATGGGGAGAGAGTGAGGCAGTGGAATTAGTTTGGGATTGATTCAGGGCTATGGGGAGAGGGTGAGGCAGTGGGATTAGTTTGGGGATTGATACAGGGCTATGGGGAGGGAGCGGGGCAGCGGGATTAGTTTGGGGATTGATACAGGGCTATGGGGGAGTGTGGGACAGTGGGATTAGTTTGGGGATTGATACAGGGCTATGGGGAGAGAGCGGGGCAGTGGGATTAGTTTGGGATTGATACAGGGCTATGGGAGAGAGCGGGGCAGTGGGATTAGTTTGGGATTGATACAGGGCTATGGGGAGAGAGCGGGGCAGTGGGATTAGGTTGGGATTGATACAGGGCTCTGGGGAGAGAGCGGGGCAGTGGGATTAGTTTGGGGATTGATACAAGGCTATGGGGCGAGAGCGGGGCAGTGGGATTAGTTTGGGGATTGATACAGGGCTCTGGGGAGAGAGCGGGGCAGTGGGATTAGTTTGGGGATTGATACAGGGCTATGGGGAGAGAGCGGGGCAGTGGGATTAGTTTTGGATTGATACAGGGCTCTGGGGAGAGAGCGGGGCAGTGGGATTAGTTTGGGGATTGATACAGGGCTATGGGGCGAGAGCGGGGCAGTGGGATTAGTTTGGGGATTGCTTCAGGGCTATGGGGAGTGAGGCAGTGGAATTAGTTTGGGATTGATTCAGGGCTATGGGGAGAGAGTGGGGCAGTGGAATTAGTTTGGGATTGATTCAGGGCTATGGGGAGAGGGTGAGGCAGTGGGATTAGTTTGGGGATTGATTCAGAGCTATGGAGAGAGCGCGGGGCAGTGGGATTAGTTTGGGGATTGATACAGGGCTATGGGGAGAGAGCGGGGCAGCGGGATTAGTTTGGGGATTGATACAGGGCTATGGGGGAGAGTGGGACAGTGGGATTAGTTTGGGGATTGATACAGGGCTATGGGGGGAGAGCGGGGCAGTGGGATTAGTTTGGGGATTGATACAGGGCTATGGGGAGAGAGCGGGGCAGTGGGATTAGTTTGGAGATTGATACAGGGCTATGGGGAGAGAGCGGGGCAGTGGGATTAGTTTGGGGATTGATACAGGGCTATGGGGAGAGAGCGGGGCAGTGGGATTAGTTTGGGGATTGATACAGGGCTATGGGGAGAGAGCGGGGCAGTGGGATTAGTTTGGGGATTGATACAGGGCTATGGGGAGAGAGCAGGGCAGTGGGATTAGTTTGGGGATTGATACAGGGCTATGGGGAGAGAGCGGGGCAGTGGGATTAGTTTGGGGATTGATACAGGGCTATGGGGAGAGAGCGGGGCAGTGGGATTAGTTTGGGGATTGATACAGGGCTATGGGGAGAGAGCGGGGCAGTGGGATTAGTTTGGGGATTGATACAGGGCTATGGGGAGAGAGCGGGGCAGTGGGATTAGTTTGGGGATTGATACAGGGCTATGGGGAGAGAGCGGGGCAGTGGGATTAGTTTGGGATTGATACAGGGCTATGGGGAGAGAGCGGGGCAGTGAGATTAGTTTGGGATTGATACAGGGCTCTGGGGAGAGAGCGGAGCAGTGGGATTAGTTTGGGGATTGATACAGGGCTATGGGGCGAGAGCGGGGCAGTGGGATTAGTTTGGGGATTGATACAGGGCTCTGGGGAGAGAGCGGGGCAGTGGGATTAGTTTGGGGATTGATACAGGGCTATGGGGAGAGAGCGGGGCAGTGGGATTAGTTTGGGATTGATACAGGGCTCTGGGGAGAGAGCGGGGCAGTGGGATTAGTTTGGGGATTGATTCAGGGCTATGGGGAGAGAGTGAGGCAGTGGAATTAGTTTGGGATTGATTCAGGGCTATGGGGAGAGGGTGAGGCAGTGGGATTAGTTTGGGGATTGATTCAGAGCTATGGACAGAGCGCGGGGCAGTGAGATTAGTTTGGGGATTGATACAGGGCTATGGGGAGAGAGCGGGGCAGTGGGATTAGTTTGGGGATTGATACAGGGCTATGGGGAGAGAGCGGGGCAGTGGGATTAGTTTGGGGATTGATACAGGGCTATGGGGAGAGAGCGGGGCAGTGGGATTAGTTTGGGGATTGATACAGGGCTATGGGGAGAGAGCGGGGCAGTGGGATTAGTTTGGGGATTGATACAGGGCTATGGGGAGAGAGCGGGGCAGTGGGATTAGTTTGGGGATTGATACAGGGCGGCACGGTAGCACAGTGGTTAGCACTGCTGCTTCACAGCTCCAGGGTCCCGGGTTCGATTCCCGGCTCGGGTCACTGTCTGTGTGGAGTTTGCACATTCTCCTCGTGTCTGCGTGGGTTTCCTCCGGGTGCTCCGGTTTCCTCCCACAGTCCAAAGATGTGCGGGTTAGGTTGATTGGCCAGGTTAAAAATTGCCCCTTAGAGTCCTGAGATGCTTAGGTTAGAGGGATTAGTGGGTAAATTTGTGGGATTGTGGTCGGTGCAGACTCGATGGGCCGAATGGCCTCCTTCTGCACTGTAGGGTTTCTATGATTTCTATGATTAGTTTGGGGATTGATTCAGGACTCTGGGGAGAGAGTGAGGCAGTGGGATTAGTTTGGGGATTGACTCAGGGCTCTGGGGAGAGAGTGAGGCAGTGGGATTAGTTTGGGGATTGATTCAGGACTATGGGGAGAGAGTGGGACAGTGGGATTAGTTTGGGGATTGATTCAGGACTATGGGGAGAGAGCGGGGCAGTGGGATTAGTTTGGGGATTGATTCAGGGCTCTGGGGAGAGAGTGAGGCAGTGGGATTAGTTTGGGGATTGATTCAGGACTATGGGGAGAGAGCGGGGCAGTGGGATTAGTTTGGGGATTGATTCAGGGCTATGGGGAGAGAGTGGGACAGTGGGATTAGTTTGGGGATTGATTCAGGGCTATGGGGAGAGAGTGGACCAGTGGGATTAGTTTGGGATTGATGCAGGGCTATGGGGAGAGAGCGGGGCAGTGGGATTAGTTTGGGGATTGATACAGGGCTATGGGGAGAGAGCGGGGCAGTGGAATTAGTTTGGGATTGATACAGGGCTATGGGGAAAGAGTGAGGCAGTGGGATTAGTTTGGGATTGATTCAGGGCTATGGGGAGAGAGTGGGGCAGTGGGATTAGTTTGGGGATTGATTCAGGGCTATGGGGAGAGAGTGGACCAGTGGGATTAGTTTGGGGATTGATTCAGGGCTATGGGGAGAGAGTGGGGCAGTGGGATTAGTTTGGGGATTGATTCAGGGCTATGGGGAGAGAGTGGACCAGTGGGATTAGTTTGGGGATTGATTCAGGGCTATGGGGAGAGAGTGGGACAGTGGGATTAGTTTGGGGATTGATTCAGGACTATGGGGAGAGAGTGGACCAGTGGGATTAGTTTGGGATTGATACAGGGCTATGGGGCGAGAGCAGGGCAGTGGGATTAGTTTGGGGATTGATTCAGGGCTATGGGGAGAGAGTGGGGCAGTGGAATTAGTTTGGGATTGATACAGGGCTATGGGGAGAGAGCGGGGCAGTGGGATTAGTTTGGGGATTGATTCAGAGCTATGGGGAGAGAGCGGGGCAGTGGGATTAGTTTGGGGATTGATACAGGGCTATGGGGAGGGAGCGGGGCAGAGGGATTAGTTTGGGGATTGATACAGGGCTATGGGGGAGTGTGGGACAGTGGGATTAGTTTGGGGATTGATACAGGGCTATGGGGAGAGAGCGGGGCAGTGGGATTAGTTTGGGATTGATACAGGGCTATGGGAGAGAGCGGGGCAGTGGGATTAGTTTGGGATTGATACAGGGCTATGGGGAGAGAGCGGGGCAGTGGGATTAGGTTGGGATTGATACAGGGCTCTGGGGAGAGAGCGGGGCAGTGGGATTAGTTTGGGGATTGATACAAGGCTATGGGGCGAGAGCGGGGCAGTGGGATTAGTTTGGGGATTGATACAGGGCTCTGGGGAGAGAGCGGGGCAGTGGGATTAGTTTGGGGATTGATACAGGGCTATGGGGAGAGAGCGGGGCAGTGGGATTAGTTTTGGATTGATACAGGGCTCTGGGGAGAGAGCGGGGCAGTGGGATTAGTTTGGGGATTGATACAGGGCTATGGGGAGAGAGCGGGGCAGTGGGATTAGTTTGGGGATTGATACAGGGCTATGGGGAGAGAGCAGGGCAGTGGGATTAGTTTGGGGATTGATACAGGGCTATGGGGAGAGAGCGGGGCAGTGGGATTAGTTTGGGGATTGATACAGGGCTATGGGGAGAGAGCGGGGCAGTGGGATTAGTTTGGGGATTGATACAGGGCTATGGGGAGAGAGCGGGGCAGTGGGATTAGTTTGGGGATTGATACAGGGCTATGGGGAGAGAGCGGGGCAGTGGGATTAGTTTGGGGATTGAAACAGGGCTATGGGGAGAGAGCGGGGCAGTGGGATTAGTTTGGGATTGATACAGGGCTATGGGGAGAGAGCGGGGCAGTGAGATTAGTTTGGGATTGATACAGGGCTCTGGGGAGAGAGCGGAGCAGTGGGATTAGTTTGGGGATTGATACAGGGCTATGGGGCGAGAGCGGGGCAGTGGGATTAGTTTGGGGATTGATACAGGGCTCTGGGGAGAGAGCGGGGCAGTGGGATTAGTTTGGGGATTGATACAGGGCTATGGGGAGAGAGCGGGGCAGTGGGATTAGTTTGGGATTGATACAGGGCTCTGGGGAGAGAGCGGGGCAGTGGGATTAGTTTGGGGATTGATTCAGGGCTATGGGGAGAGAGTGAGGCAGTGGAATTAGTTTGGGATTGATTCAGGGCTATGGGGAGAGGGTGAGGCAGTGGGATTAGTTTGGGGATTGATTCAGAGCTATGGACAGAGCGCGGGGCAGTGAGATTAGTTTGGGGATTGATACAGGGCTATGGGGAGAGAGCGGGGCAGTGGGATTAGTTTGGGGATTGATACAGGGCTATGGGGAGAGAGCGGGGCAGTGGGATTAGTTTGGGGATTGATACAGGGCTATGGGGAGAGAGCGGGGCAGTGGGATTAGTTTGGGGATTGATACAGGGCTATGGGGAGAGAGCGGGGCAGTGGGATTAGTTTGGGGATTGATACAGGGCTATGGGGAGAGAGCGGGGCAGTGGGATTAGTTTGGGGATTGATACAGGGCGGCACGGTAGCACAGTGGTTAGCACTGCTGCTTCACAGCTCCAGGGTCCCGGGTTCGATTCCCGGCTCGGGTCACTGTCTGTGTGGAGTTTGCACATTCTCCTCGTGTCTGCGTGGGTTTCCTCCGGGTGCTCCGGTTTCCTCCCACAGTCCAAAGATGTGCGGGTTAGGTTGATTGGCCAGGTTAAAAATTGCCCCTTAGAGTACTGAGATGCGTAGGTTAGAGGGATTAGTGGGTAAATTTGTGGGATTGTGGTCGGTGCAGACTCGATGGGCCGAATGGCCTCCTTCTGCACTGTAGGGTTTCTATGATTTCTATGATTAGTTTGGGGATTGATTCAGGACTCTGGGGAGAGAGTGAGGCAGTGGGATTAGTTTGGGGATTGATTCAGGGCTCTGGGGAGAGAGTGAGGCAGTGGGATTAGTTTGGGGATTGATTCAGGACTATGGGGAGAGAGTGGGACAGTGGGATTAGTTTGGGGATTGATTCAGGACTATGGGGAGAGAGCGGGGCAGTGGGATTAGTTTGGGGATTGATTCAGGGCTCTGGGGAGAGAGTGAGGCAGTGGGATTAGTTTGGGGATTGATTCAGGACTATGGGGAGAGAGCGGGGCAGTGGGATTAGTTTGGGGATTGATTCAGGGCTATGGGGAGAGAGTGGGACAGTGGGATTAGTTTGGGGATTGATTCAGGGCTATGGGGAGAGAGTGGACCAGTGGGATTAGTTTGGGATTGATGCAGGGCTATGGGGAGAGAGCGGGGCAGTGGGATTAGTTTGGGGATTGATACAGGGCTATGGGGAGAGAGCGGGGCAGTGGAATTAGTTTGGGATTGATACAGGGCTATGGGGAAAGAGTGAGGCAGTGGGATTAGTTTGGGATTGATTCAGGGCTATGGGGAGAGAGTGGGGCAGTGGGATTAGTTTGGGGATTGATTCAGGGCTATGGGGAGAGAGTGGACCAGTGGGATTAGTTTGGGGATTGATTCAGGGCTATGGGGAGAGAGTGGGGCAGTGGGATTAGTTTGGGGATTGATTCAGGGCTATGGGGAGAGAGTGGACCAGTGGGATTAGTTTGGGGATTGATTCAGGGCTATGGGGAGAGAGTGGGACAGTGGGATTAGTTTGGGGATTGATTCAGGACTATGGGGAGAGAGTGGACCAGTGGGATTAGTTTGGGATTGATACAGGGCTATGGGGCGAGAGCAGGGCAGTGGGATTAGTTTGGGGATTGATTCAGGGCTATGGGGAGTGAGTGGGGCAGTGGAATTAGTTTGGGATTGATACAGGGCTATGGGGAGAGAGCGGGGCAGTGGGATTAGTTTGGGGATTGATTCAGAGCTATGGGGAGAGAGCGGGGCAGTGGGATTAGTTTGGGGATTGATACAGGGCTATGGGGAGAGAGCGGGGCAGTGGGATTAGTTTGGGGATTGATACAGGGCTATGGAGAGAGCGCGGGGCAGTGGGATTAGTTTGGGGATTGATACAGGGCTATGGGGAGAGAGCGGGGCAGCGGGATTAGTTTGGGGATTGTTCCAGGGCTATGGGGGAGAGTGGAACAGTGGGATTAGTTTGGGGATTGATACAGGGCTATGGGGGGAGAGCGGGGCAGTGGGATTAGTTTGGGATTGATACAGGGCTATGGGGAGAGAGCGGGGCAGTGGGATTAGTTTGGGATTGATACAGGGCTCTGGGGAGAGAGCGGGGCAGTGGGATTAGTTTGGGGATTGATACAGGGCTATGGGGAGAGAGCGGGGCAGTGGGATTAGTTTGGGATTGATACAGGGCTCTGGGGAGAGAGCGGGGCAGTGGGATTAGTTTGGGGATTGATACAGGGCTATGGGGAGAGAGCGGGGCAGTGGGATTAGTTTGGGATTGATACAGGGCTCTGGAGAGAGAGCGGGGCAGTGGGATTAGTTTGGGGATTGATACAGGGCTAGGGGGCGAGAGCGGGGCAGTGGGATTAGTTTGGGGATTGATTCAGGGCTATGGGGAGAGAGTGAGGCAGTGGAATTAGTTTGGGATTGATTCAGGGCTATGGGGAGAGGGTGAGGCAGTGGGATTAGTTTGGGGATTGAGACAGGGCTATGGGGAGGGAGCGGGGCAGCGGGATTAGTTTGGGGATTGATACAGGGCTATGGGGGAGTGTGGGACAGTGGGATTAGTTTGGGGATTGATACAGGGCTATGGGGAGAGAGCGGGGCAGTGGGATTAGTTTGGGATTGATACAGGGCTATGGGGAGAGAGCGGGGCAGTGGGATTAGGTTGGGATTGATACAGGGCTCTGGGGAGAGAGCGGGGCAGTGGGATTAGTTTGGGGATTGATACAAGGCTATGGGGCGAGAGCGGGGCAGTGGGATTAGTTTGGGGATTGATACAGGGCTCTGGGGAGAGAGCGGGGCAGTGGGATTAGTTTGGGGATTGATACAGGGCTATGGGGAGAGAGCGGGGCAGTGGGATTAGTTTTGGATTGATACAGGGCTCTGGGGAGAGAGCGGGGCAGTGGGATTAGTTTGGGGATTGATACAGGGCTATGGGGCGAGAGCGGGGCAGTGGGATTAGTTTGGGGATTGCTTCAGGGCTATGGGGAGAGAGTGAGGCAGTGGAATTAGTTTGGGATTGATTCAGGGCTATGGGGAGAGAGTGGGGCAGTGGGATTAGTTTGGGGATTGATACAGGGCTATGGGGAGAGAGCGGGGCAGTGGGATTAGTTTGGGGATTGATACAGGGCTATGGGGAGAGAGCGGGACAGTGGGATTAGTTTGGGGATTGATACAGGGCTATGGGGAGAGAGCGGGGCAGTGGGATTAGTTTGGGGATTGATACAGGGCTATGGGGAGAGAGTGGGGCAGTGGGATTAGTTTGGGGATTGATACAGGGCTATGGGGAGAGAGCGGGGCAGTGGGATTAGTTTGGGATTGATACAGGGCTATGGGGAGAGAGCGGGGCAGTGGGATTAGTTTGGGATTGATACAGGGCTATGGGGAGATAGCGGGGCAGTGAGATTAGTTTGGGATTGATACAGGGCTCTGGGGAGAGAGCGGGGCAGTGGGATTAGTTTGGGGATTGATACAGGGCTATGGGGCGAGAGCGGGGCAGTGGGATTAGTTTGGGGATTGATACAGGGCTCTGGGGAGAGAGCGGGGCAGTGGGATTAGTTTGGGGATTGATACAGGGCTCTGGGGAGAGAGCGGGGCAGTGGGATTAGTTTGGGGATTGATACAGGGCTATGGGGCGAGAGCGGGGCAGTGGGATTAGTTTGGGGATTGATTCAGGGCTATGGGGAGAGAGTGAGGCAGTGGAATTAGTTTGGGATTGATTCAGGGCGATGGGGAGAGGGTGAGGCAGTGGGATTAGTTTGGGGATTGATTCAGAGCTATGGAGAGAGCGCGGGGCAGTGGGATTAGTTTGGGGATTGATACAGGGCTATGGAGAGAGCGCGGGGCAGTGAGATTAGTTTGGGGATTGATTCAGGACTATGGGGAGAGAGCGGGGCAGTGGGATTAGTTTGGGGATTGATTCAGGGCTATGGGGAGAGAGTGGGACAGTGGGATTAGTTTGGGGATTGATTCAGGGCTGTGGGGAGAGAGTGGACCAGTGGGATTAGTTTGGGATTGATGCAGGGCTATGGGGAGAGAGCGGGGCAGTGGGATTAGTTTGGGGATTGATACAGGGCTATGGGGAGAGAGCGGGGCAGTGGAATTAGTTTGGGATTGATACAGGGCTATGGGGAAAGAGTGAGGCAGTGGGATTAGTTTGGGATTGATTCAGGGCTCTGGGGAGAGAGTGAGGCAGTGGGATTAGTTTGGGGATTGATTCAGGGCTATGGGGAGAGAGTGGGACAGTGGGATTAGTTTGGGGATTGATTCAGGGCGATGGGGAGAGAGTGGGGCAGTGGGATTAGTTTGGGGATTGATTCAGGACTATGGGGAGAGAGTGGACCAGTGGGATTAGTTTGGGATTGATACAGGGCTATGGGGCGAGAGCAGGGCAGTGGGATTAGTTTGGGGATTGATACAGGGCTATGGGGAGAGAGCGGGGCAGTGTGATTAGTTTGGGATTGATTCAGGGCTATGGGGAGAGAGCGGGACAGTGGGATTAGTTTGGGATAGATACAGGGCTATGGGGAGAGAGCGGGGCAGTGGGATTAGTTTGGGGACTGATACAGGTCTATGGGGAGAGAGTGGGGCAGTGGGATTAGTTTGGGGATTGATACAGGGCTATGGGGAGAGAGCGGGGCAGTGTGATTAGTTTGGGATTGATTCAGGGCTATGGGGAGAGAGCGGGACAGTGGGATTAGTTTGGGATTGATACAGGGCTATGGGGAGAGAGCGGGGCAGTGGGATTAGTTTGGGGACTGATACAGGTCTATGGGGAGAGAGTGGGGCAGTGGGATTAGTTTGGGGATTGATACAGGGCTATGGGGAGAGAGCGGGGCAGTGGGATTAGTTTGGGATTGATACAGGGCTATGGGGCGAGAGCGGGGCAGTGGGATTAGTTTGGGGATTGATACAGGGCTATGAGGAGAGAGCGGGGCAGTGGGATTAGTTTGGGGATTGATACAGGGCTATGGGGAGAGAGCGGGGCAGTGGAATTAGTTTGGGATTGATACAGGGCTATGGGGAAAGAGTGAGGCAGTGGGATTAGTTTGGGATTGATTCAGGGCTATGGGGAGAGAGTGGGGCAGTGGGATTAGTTTGGGGATTGATTCAGGGCTATGGGGAGAGAGTGGACCAGTGGGATTAGTTTGGGGATTGATTCAGGGCTATGGGGAGAGAGTGGGGCAGTGGGATTAGTTTGGGGATTGATTCAGGGCTATGGGGAGAGAGTGGACCAGTGGGATTAGTTTGGGGATTGATTCAGGGCTATGGGGAGAGAGTGGGACAGTGGGATTAGTTTGGGGATTGATTCAGGACTATGGGGAGAGAGTGGACCAGTGGGATTAGTTTGGGATTGATACAGGGCTATGGGGCGAGAGCAGGGCAGTGGGATTAGTTTGGGGATTGATTCAGGGCTATGGGGAGAGAGTGGGGCAGTGGAATTAGTTTGGGATCGATACAGGGCTATGGGGAGAGAGCGGGGCAGTGGGATTAGTTTGGGGATTGATTCAGAGCTATGGGGAGAGAGCGGGGCAGTGGGATTAGTTTGGGGATTGATACAGGGCTATGGGGAGAGAGCGGGGCAGTGGGATTAGTTTGGGGATTGATACAGGGCTATGGAGAGAGCGCGGGGCAGTGGGATTAGTTTGGGGATTGATACAGGGCTATGGGGAGAGAGCGGGGCAGCGGGATTAGTTTGGGGATTGTTCCAGGGCTATGGGGGAGAGTGGAACAGTGGGATTAGTTTGGGGATTGATACAGGGCTATGGGGGGAGAGCGGGGCAGTGGGATTAGTTTGGGATTGATACAGGGCTATGGGGAGAGAGCGGGGCAGTGGGATTAGTTTGGGATTGATACAGGGCTCTGGGGAGAGAGCGGGGCAGTGGGATTAGTTTGGGGATTGATACAGGGCTATGGGGAGAGAGCGGGGCAGTGGGATTAGTTTGGGATTGATACAGGGCTCTGGGGAGAGAGCGGGGCAGTGGGATTAGTTTGGGGATTGATACAGGGCTATGGGGAGAGAGCGGGGCAGTGGGATTAGTTTGGGATTGATACAGGGCTCTGGAGAGAGAGCGGGGCAGTGGGATTAGTTTGGGGATTGATACAGGGCTAGGGGGCGAGAGCGGGGCAGTGGGATTAGTTTGGGGATTGATTCAGGGCTATGGGGAGAGAGTGAGGCAGTGGAATTAGTTTGGGATTGATTCAGGGCTATGGGGAGAGGGTGAGGCAGTGGGATTAGTTTGGGGATTGAGACAGGGCTATGGGGAGGGAGCGGGGCAGCGGGATTAGTTTGGGGATTGATACAGGGCTATGGGGGAGTGTGGGACAGTGGGATTAGTTTGGGGATTGATACAGGGCTATGGGGAGAGAGCGGGGCAGTGGGATTAGTTTGGGATTGATACAGGGCTGTGGGGAGAGAGCGGGGCAGTGGGATTAGGTTGGGATTGATACAGGGCTCTGGGGAGAGAGCGGGGCAGTGGGATTAGTTTGGGGATTGATACAAGGCTATGGGGCGAGAGCGGGGCAGTGGGATTAGTTTGGGGATTGATACAGGGCTCTGGGGAGAGAGCGGGGCAGTGGGATTAGTTTGGGGATTGATACAGGGCTATGGGGAGAGAGCGGGGCAGTGGTATTAGTTTTGGATTGATACAGGGCTCTGGGGAGAGAGCGGGGCAGTGGGATTAGTTTGGGGATTGATACAGGGCTATGGGGCGAGAGCGGGGCAGTGGGATTAGTTTGGGGATTGCTTCAGGGCTATGGGGAGAGAGTGAGGCAGTGGAATTAGTTTGGGATTGATTCAGGGCTATGGGGAGAGAGTGGGGCAGTGGGATTAGTTTGGGGATTGATACAGGGCTATGGGGAGAGAGCGGGGCAGTGGGATTAGTTTGGGGATTGATACAGGGCTATGGGGAGAGAGCGGGACAGTGGGATTAGTTTGGGGATTGATACAGGGCTATGGGGAGAGAGCGGGGCAGTGGGATTAGTTTGGGGATTGATACAGGGCTATGGGGAGAGAGTGGGGCAGTGGGATTAGTTTGGGGATTGATACAGGGCTATGGGGAGAGAGCGGGGCAGTGGGATTAGTTTGGGATTGATACAGGGCTATGGGGAGAGAGCGGGGCAGTGGGATTAGTTTGGGATTGATACAGGGCTATGGGGAGATAGCGGGGCAGTGAGATTAGTTTGGGATTGATACAGGGCTCTGGGGAGAGAGCGGGGCAGTGGGATTAGTTTGGGGATTGATACCGGGCTATGGGGCGAGAGCGGGGCAGTGGGATTAGTTTGGGGATTGATACAGGGCTCTGGGGAGAGAGCGGGGCAGTGGGATTAGTTTGGGGATTGATACAGGGCTCTGGGGAGAGAGCGGGGCAGTGGGATTAGTTTGGGGATTGATACAGGGCTATGGGGCGAGAGCGGGGCAGTGGGATTAGTTTGGGGATTGATTCAGGGCTATGGGGAGAGAGTGAGGCAGTGGAATTAGTTTGGGATTGATTCAGGGCTATGGGGAGAGGGTGAGGCAGTGGGATTAGTTTGGGGATTGATTCAGAGCTATGGAGAGAGCGCGGGGCAGTGGGATTAGTTTGGGGATTGATACAGGGCTATGGAGAGAGCGCGGGGCAGTGAGATTAGTTTGGGGATTGATTCAGGACTATGGGGAGAGAGCGGGGCAGTGGGATTAGTTTGGGGATTGATTCAGGGCTATGGGGAGAGAGTGGGACAGTGGGATTAGTTTGGGGATTGATTCAGGGCTGTGGGGAGAGAGTGGACCAGTGGGATTAGTTTGGGATTGATGCAGGGCTATGGGGAGAGAGCGGGGCAGTGGGATTAGTTTGGGGATTGATACAGGGCTATGGGGAGAGAGCGGGGCAGTGGAATTAGTTTGGGATTGATACAGGGCTATGGGGAAAGAGTGAGGCAGTGGGATTAGTTTGGGATTGATTCAGGGCTCTGGGGAGAGAGTGAGGCAGTGGGATTAGTTTGGGGATTGATTCAGGGCTATGGGGAGAGAGTGGGACAGTGGGATTAGTTTGGGGATTGATTCAGGGCGATGGGGAGAGAGTGGGGCAGTGGGATTAGTTTGGGGATTGATTCAGGACTATGGGGAGAGAGTGGACCAGTGGGATTAGTTTGGGATTGATACAGGGCTATGGGGCGAGAGCAGGGCAGTGGGATTAGTTTGGGGATTGATACAGGGCTATGGGGAGAGAGCGGGGCAGTGTGATTAGTTTGGGATTGATTCAGGGCTATGGGGAGAGAGCGGGACAGTGGGATTAGTTTGGGATAGATACAGGGCTATGGGGAGAGAGCGGGGCAGTGGGATTAGTTTGGGGACTGATACAGGTCTATGGGGAGAGAGTGGGGCAGTGGGATTAGTTTGGGGATTGATACAGGGCTATGGGGAGAGAGCGGGGCAGTGTGATTAGTTTGGGATTGATTCAGGGCTATGGGGAGAGAGCGGGACAGTGGGATTAGTTTGGGATTGATACAGGGCTATGGGGAGAGAGCGGGGCAGTGGGATTAGTTTGGGGACTGATACAGGTCTATGGGGAGAGAGTGGGGCAGTGGGATTAGTTTGGGGATTGATACAGGGCTATGGGGAGAGAGCGGGGCAGTGGGATTAGTTTGGGATTGATACAGGGCTATGGGGCGAGAGCGGGGCAGTGGGATTAGTTTGGGGATTGATACAGGGCTATGAGGAGAGAGCGGGGCAGTGGGATTAGTTTGGGGACTGATACAGGGCTATGGGGAGAGAGCGGGGCAGTGGAATTAGTTTGGGATTGATACAGGGCTATGGGGAGAGAGTGAGGCAGTGGGATTAGTTTGGGAATTGATTCAGGGCTATGGGGAGAGAGTGGGACAGTGGGATTAGTTTGGGGATTGATTCAGGGCTATGGGGAGAGAGTGGGGCAGTGGGATTAGTTTGGGGATTGATTCAGGACTATGGGGAGAGAGTGGACCAGTGGGATTAGTTTGGGATTGATACAGGGCTCTGGGGCGAGAGCAGGGCAGTGGGATTAGTTTGGGGATTGATACAGGGCTATGGGGAGAGAGCGGGGCAGTGTGATTAGTTTGGGATTGATTCAGGGCTATGTGGAGAGAGCGGGACAGTGGGATTAGTTTGGGATTGATACAGGGCTATGGGGAGAGAGCGGGGCAGTGGGATTAGTTTGGGGACTGATACAGGTCTATGGGGAGAGAGTGGGGCAGTGGGATTAGTTTGGGGATTGATACAGGGCTATGGGGAGAGAGCGGGGCAGTGGGATTAGTTTGGGATTGATACAGGGCTATGGGGAGAGAGTGGGGCAGTGGGATTAGTTTGGGGATTGAACCTTTGTAGGTCAAATAGTTCGGATGGGGCGGTTTTTGTGCAGTGTGTGCAGGAGGGTTTCCTGACACAATATGTGGCTAGACCGACAACAGGTGAGGCCACATTGGATTTGGTACTGGGAAATGAACCGGGCCAAGTGTTAGATTTGGTTGTGGGAGAGCACTTTGGAGATAGTGACCACAATTCGGTGTCTTTTGTTATTGCAATGGAGAGGGGTAGGGCCGTACGGCAGGGCAAGGTTTACAATTGGGGGAGAGGTAATTATGATGCGATTAGGCAAGAATTAGGGGGCATAAATTGGGAACAGAAACTGTCAGGGAAAGGCACTAATGAAAAGTGGAACTTTTTCAAGGAACAAATACTGGGTGTCCTTGATAGGTATGTTCCTGTCAGGCAGGGAGGAAATGGCCGAGTGAGGGAACCATGGTTCACGAAAGAGGTGGAATGTCTTGTGAAAAGGAAGAGGGAAGCTTATGTAGGGATGAGGAAACAAGGTTCAGATGGCTTGATTGAGGGTTACAAGTTAGCAAGGAACGAGCTCAAAAAGGGGCTTAGGAGAGCTAGGAGGGGACATGAGAAGTCCTTGGCGGGTCGGATCAAGGAAAACCCCAAGGCTTTTTACTCTTATGTGAGGAATAAAAGAATGACCAGGGTGAGGTTAGGGCCGGTCAAGGACAGTAGTGGGAACTGTGTATGGAGTCAGTAGAGATAGGCGAGGTGATGAATAATTACTTTTCTTCAGTGTTCACCAAGGAGAGGGGCCATGTTTTTGAGGAAGAGAAGGTGTTACAGGCTAATAGGCTGGAGGAAATAGATGTTCGGAGGGAGGATGTCCTGGCAGTTTTGAATAAACTGAAGGTCGATAAGTCCCCTGGGCCTGATGAAATGTATCCTAGGATTCTGTGGGAGGCAAGGGATGAGATTGCAGAGCCTTTGGCTTTGATCTTTGGGTCCTCGCTGTCCACGGGGATGGTGCCAGAGGACTGGAGAGTGGCGAATGTTGTTCCTCTGTTTAAGAAAGGGAATAGAAATGACCCTGGTAATTATAGACCGGTTAGTCTTACTTCGGTGGTTGGTAAATTGATGGAAAAGGTCCTTAGAGATGGGATTTACGACCATTTAGAAAGATGCGGATTAATCCGGGATAGTCAGCACAGATTCGAGAAGGGCAAGTCGTGCCTCACAAATTTGATAGAATTTTTTGAGGAGGTAACCAAGTGTGTTGATGAAGGTAGGGCAGTTGATGTCATATACATGGATTTTAGTAAGGCATTTGATAAGGTCCCCCATGGTCGGCTTATGATGAAAGTGAGGAGGTGTGGGATAGAGGGAAAGTTGGCAGATTGGATAGGTAACTGGCTGTCTGATCGAAGACAGAGGGTGGTGGTGGATGGAAAATTTTCGGACTGGAGGCAGGTTGCTAGCGGAGTGCCACAGGGATCAGTGCTTGGTCCTCTGCTCTTTGTGATTTTTATTAATGACTTAGAGGGGGGGGCTGAAGGGTGGATCAGTAAATTTGCTGATGACACCAAGATTGGTGGAGTAGTGGATGAGGTGGAGGGCTGTTGTAGGCTGCAAAGAGACATAGATAGGATGCAAAGCTGGGCTGAAAAATGCCAAATGGAGTTTAACCCTGATAAATGTGAGGTGATTCATTTTGGTAGGACTAATTTAAATGTGGATTACAGGGTCAAAGGTAGGGTTCTGAAGACTGTGGAGGAACAGAAAGATCTTGGGCTCTATATCTACAGATCTCTAAAGGTTGCCACTCAAGTGGATAGAGCTGTGAAGAAGGCCTATAGTGTGTTAGCTTTTATTAACAGGGGGTTGGAGTTTAAGAGCCGGGGGGTTATGCTGCAACTGTACAGGACCTTGGTGAGACCACATTTGGAATATTGTGTGCAGTTCTGGTCACCTCACTATAAGAAGGATGTGGAAGCGCTGGAAAGAGTGCAGAGGAGATTTACCAGGATGCTGCCTGGTTTGGAGGGTAGGTCTTATGAGGAAAGGTTGAGGGAGCTAGGGCTGTTCTCTCTGGAGCGGAGGAGGCTGAGGGGAGACTTAATAGAGGTTTATAAAATGATGAAGGGGATAGATAGAGTGAACGTTCAAAGACTATTTCCTCGGGTGGATGGAGCTATTACAAGGGGGCATAACTATAGGGTTCATGGTGGGAGATATAGGAAGGATATCAGAGGTAGGTTCTTTATGCAGAGAGTGGTTAGGGTGTGGAATGGACTGCCTGCAGTGATAGTGGAGTCAGACACTTAGGGAACATTTAAGCGGTTATTGGATAGGCACATGGAGCACACAAGGATGATAGGGAGTGGGATAGCTTGATCTTGGTTTCAGATAAAGCTCGGCACAACATCGTGAGCCGAAGGGCCTGTTCTGTGCTGTACTGTTCTATGTTCTATGACACAGGGCTATGGGGAGAGAGTGGGGCAGTGGGATTAGTTTGGGGATTGATACAGGGCTATGGGGAGAGCGGGGCAGTGGGATTAGTTTGGGGATTGATTCAGGACCATGGGGAAAGAGTGGGGCAGTGGGATTAGTTTGGGATTGATTCAGGACTATGGGGAGAGAGTGGGGCAGTGGGATTAGTTTGGGATTGATACAGGGCTATGGGGAGAGAGTGGGGCAGCGGGATTAGTATGGGGATTGATACAGTGCTATGGGGTGAGAGTGGGGCAGTGGGATTAGTTTGGGATTGATACAGGGCTATGGGGAGAGTTCGGGGCAGTGGGATTAGTTTGGGATTGATTCAGGGCTATGGGGAGAGAGTGGGACAGTGGGATTAGTTTGGGATTGATACAGGGCTATGGGGAGAGAGTGGGGCAGCGGGATTAGTTTGGGGATTGACACAGGGCTATGGGGAGAGAGCAGGGCAGTGGGGTTAGTTTGGGATTGATACAGGGCTATGGGGAGAGAGCAAGGCAGTGGGATTAGTTTGGGATTGATACAGGGCGATGGGGAGAGAGCGGGGCAGCGGGATTAGTTTGGGATTGATACAGGGCTATGGGGAGAGAGCGGGGCAGTGGGATTAGTTTGGGATTGATACAGTGCTATGGGGTGAGAGTGGGGCAGTGGGATTAGTTTGGGATTGATACAGGGCTATGGGGAGAGTTCGGGGCAGTGGGATTAGTTTGGGGATTGATACAGGGCTATGGGGAGAGAGCGGGGCAGTGGGATTAGTTTGGGATTGATTCAGGGCTATGGGGAGAGAGCGGGGCAGTGGGATTAGTTTGGGATTGATACAGGGCTATGGGGAGAGAGCGGGGCAGTGGGATTAGTTTGGGATTGATACAGGGCTATGGGGAGAGAGCGGGACAGTGGGATTAGTATGGGGATTGATACAGGGCTATGGGAAGAGAGCGGGGCAGTGGGATTAGTTTGGGGATTGATACAGGGCTATGGGGAGAGAGCGGGGCAGTGGGATTAGTTTGGGATTGATACAGGGCTATGGGGAGAGAGCGGGGCAGTGGGATTAGTTTGGGATTGATACAGGGCTATGGGGAGAGAGCGGGGCAGTGGGATTAGTTTGGGATTGATACAGGGCTATGGGGAGAGAGCGGGGCAGTGGCATTAGTTTGGGATTGATACAGGGCTATGGGGAGAGAGCGGGGCAGTGGGATTAGTTTGGGGATTGATACAGGGCTATGGGGAGAGAGCGGGGCAGTGGGATTAGTTTGGGGATTGATACAGGGCTATGGGGAGAGAGCGGGGCAGTGGGATTAGTTTGGGGATTGATACAGGGCTATGGGGAGAGAGCGGGGCAGTGGGATTAGTTTGGGGATTGATACAGGGCTATGGGGAGAGAGCGGGGCAGTGGGATTAGTTTGGGATTGATACAGGGCTATGGGGAGAGAGCGGGGCAGTGGGATTAGTTTGGGATTGATTCAGGGCTATGGGGAGAGAGCGGGGCAGTGGGATTAGTTTGGGGATTGATACAGGGCTATGGGGAGAGAGCGGGGCAGTGGAATTAGTTTGGGATTGATACAGGGCTATGGGGAAAGAGTGAGGCAGTGGGATTAGTTTGGGATTGATTCAGGGCTATGGGGAGAGAGTGAGGCAGTGGGATTAGTTTGGGGATTGATTCAGGGCTATGGGGAGAGAGTGGGGCAGTGGGATTAGTTTGGGGATTGATACAGGGCTATGGGGAGAGAGTGGGGCAGCGGGATTAGTTTGGGATTGATACAGGGCTATGGGGAGAGAGCGGGGCAGTGGGATTAGTTTGGGGATTGATTCAGGGCTATGGGGAGAGAGTGGGGCAGCGGGATTAGTTTGGGATTGATACAGGGCTGTGGGGAGAGAGCGGGGCAGTGGGATTAGTTTGGGATTTATTCAGGGCTATGGGGAGAGAGCGGGGCAGTGGGATTAATTTGGGGATTGATACAGGGCTATGGGGAGAGAGCGGGGCAGTGGGATTAGTTTGGGGATTGATACAGGGCTATGGGGAGAGAGCGGGGCAGTGGGATTAGTTTGGGATTGATACAGGGCTATGGGGAGAGAGCGGGGCAGTGGGATTAGTTTGGGATTGATTCAGGGCTATGGGGAGAGAGCGGGGCAGTGGGATTAGTTTGGGATTGATACAGGGCTATGGGGAGAGAGCGGGGCAGTGGGATTAGTTTGGGATTGATACAGGGCTATGGGGAGAGAGCGGGACAGAGGGATTAGTTTGGGATTGATACAGGGCTATGGGGAGAGAGCGGGGCAGTGGGATTAGTTTGGGGATTGATTCAGGGCTATGGGGAGAGAGTGGGGCAGTGGGATTAGTATGGGGATTGATACAGGGCTATGGGGAGAGAGCGGGGCAGTGGGATTAATTTGGGGATTGATACAGGGCTATGGGGAGAGAGCGGGGCAGTGGGATTAGTTTGGGGATTGATACAGGGCTATGGGGAGAGAGCGGGGCAGTGGGATTAGTTTGGGATTGATACAGGGCTATGGGGAGAGAGCGGGGCAGTGGGATTAGTTTGGGATTGATTCAGGGCTATGGGGAGAGAGCGGGGCAGTGGGATTAGTTTGGGATTGATACAGGGCTATGGGGAGAGAGCGGGGCAGTGGGATTAGTTTGGGATTGATACAGGGCTATGGGGAGAGAGCGGGACAGTGGGATTAGTTTGGGATTGATACAGGGCTATGGGGAGAGAGCGGGGCAGTGGGATTAGTTTGGGGATTGATTCAGGGCTATGGGGAGAGAGTGGGGCAGTGGGATTAGTTTGGGGATTGATACAGGGCTATGGGGAGAGAGCGGGGCAGTGGGATTAGTTTGGGATTGATTCAGGGCTATGGGGAGAGAGCGGGGCAGTGGGATTAGTTTGGGATTGATTCAGGGCTATGGGGAGAGAGCGGGGCAGTGGGATTAGTTTGGGATTGATTCAGGGATATGGAGAAATACAGAAAAAGCCGTTTGGAGCAGCAGTCGACCTGATGCGTGTTCCACCATTTGGAAAGGTCATGGCCGATCTGAAGTGGACTCAGCTCCACTTTTCTGTCAGGAAATAAAATTGTCTCACATCCTCTGAGCTCCATCAAATATTGGCCAAACCTTTCCTCCGGAGATATCCCCAGCCAACCAATCCAGCAAACAGCCGAGTGAACTCTCTCTGAACTGCATCTAATGCATTTACATCTTCCCTTAAACAAGGAGCCAACACTGTGCACAATATTCCAGTGCTGTCACCACTGCCCTGAACAACACAGCACTTTTATATTCCATTCCCCTTCAAATTATTGGCAACTTTCACTAAAGAGGTAGTGTTGGGCAAGTTAATGGGGCTAAAGGTAGACAAGTCTCCTGGTCCTGATGGAATGCATCCCAGGGTACTAAAAGAGATGGCGGGAGAAATAGCAAATGCACTAGTGGTAATTTACCAAAATTCGCTGGACTCTGGGGTGGTTCCCGCAGATTGGAAAACAGCAAATGTGACGCCACTGTTTAAAAAAGGAGGGAGACAAAAGGCGGGTAACTATAGGCCGGTTAGCTTAACTTCTGTAGTAGGGAAAATGCTTGAATCCATCATCAAGGAAGAAATAGCGAGACATCTGGATATAAATTGTCCCATTGGGAAGATGCAGCATGGGTTCATGAAGGGCAGGTCATGTTTGACTCATTTGGTGGAATTCTTTGAGAACATTACATGTGCAGTGGACAATGGGGAACCTGTGGATGTGGTGTATCTGGATTTCCAGAAGGCATTTGACAAGGTGCCGCACCAAAGACTGCTACACAACAGCCTCATTCCAGGAAGGATGTGGAAAAGATTGAAAAGGTGCAGAGGAGATTTACAAGGATGTTGCCTGGATTGAGTGGCATGCCTTATGAGGATAGAACATAGAACATAGAACATAGAACATTACAGCGCAGAACAGGCCCTTCGGCCCACGATGTTGCACCGACCAGTTAAAAAAAAGACTGTGACCCTCCAACCTAAACCAATTTCTTTTCGTCCATGAACCTATCTACGGATCTCTTAAACGCCCCCAAACTAGGCACATTTACTACTGATGCTGGCAGGGCATTCCAATCCCTCACCACCCTCTGGGTAAAGAACCTACCCCTGACATCGGTTCTATAACTACCCCCCCTCAATTTAAAGCCATGCCCCCTCGTGCTGGATTTCTCCATCAGAGGAAAAAGGCTATCACTATCCACCCTATCTAAACCTCTAATCATCTTATATGTTTCAATAAGATCCCCTCTTAGCCGCCGCCTTTCCAGCGAAAACAATCCCAAATCCCTCAGCCTCTCCTCATAGGATCTCCCCTCCATACCAGGCAACATCCTGGTAAACCTCCTCTGCACCCTCTCCAAAGCCTCCACATCCTTCCTGTAATGTGGGGACCAGAACTGCACACAGTACTCCAAGTGCGGCCGCACCAGAGTTGTGTACAGTTGCAACATAACGCTACGACTCCTAAATTCAATCCCCCTACCAATAAACGCCAAGACACCATATGCCTTCTTAACAACCTTATCTACTTGATTCCCAACTTTCAGGGATCTATGCACACATACACCTAGATCCCTCTGCTCCTCCACACTATTCAAAGTCCTCCCGTTAGCCCTATACTCAACACATCTGTTATTCCTACCAAAGTGAATTACCTCACACTTCTCCGCATTAAACTCCATCCGCCACCTCTCGGCCCAACTTTGCAACCTGTCTAAGTCTTCCTGCAAACTACGACACCCTTCCTCACTGTCTACCACACCACCGACTTTGGTGTCATCAGCAAATTTGCTAATCCACCCAACTATACCCTCATCCAGATCATTAATAAATATTACAAACAGCAGTGGCCCCAAAACAGATCCCTGAGGTACACCACTTGTAACCGCACTCCATGATGAATATTTACTATCAACCACCACCCTCTGTTTCCTATCCGCTAGCCAATTCCTGATCCAATTTCCTAGATCACCCCCAATCCCATACATCTGCATTTTCTGCAGAAGCCTACCATGGTGAACCTTATCAAACGCCTTACTAAAATCCATATATACCACGTCCACTGCCTTGCCCCCATCCACCTCCTTGGTCACTTTCTCAAAAAACTCAATAAGGTTAGTAAGGCACGACCTACCTGCCACAAAACCATGCTGACTATCACCTATCAATTCATTACTCTCCAAATAACTATAAATCCTATCCCTTATAATTTTTTCCAACATCTTGCCGACAACAGAAGTGAGACTCACCGGTCTATAATTCCCGGGGAAGTCTCTGTTCCCCTTCTTAAACAATGGGACAACATTCGCTAACCTCCAATCTTCTGGTACTATACCAGAGGCCAACGACGACCTGAAGATCAGAGCCAGAGGCTCTGCAATCACTTCTCTTGCCTCCCAGAGAATCCTTGGATAAATCCCATCCGGACCAGGGGATTTATCTATTTTCAGACCCTCCAGAATATCCTGCACATCCTCCTTATCAACTGTAATACTGTCTATTCTACTCCCTTGCAACCCAGTGTCCTCCTCAGCTATATTCATGTCCCCTTGCGTGAACACCGAAGAGAAATATTGGTTCAATGCTTCACCAATCTCCTCCGGTTCCACACATAACTTCCCTCTGCCATCTATAACTGGCCCTAAACTTGCCCTAACCAACCTTCTGTTCTTGACATACCTATAGAACGCCTTAGGATTCTCTTTAACCCTATCCGCCAAAGTCTTCTCATGTCCCCTTTTAGCCCTTCTAAGCTCGCTCTTCAACTCCCTCTTAGCCAATCTAAAGCTTTCTAGTGCACTACCCGAGTGCTCACGTCTCATCCGAACATAAGCCTCCTTTTTCTTTTTAACCAACAAAGAAACTTTTTTGGTGCACCACGGTTCCCTAGCCCTACCAATTCCTCCTTGCCTGACAGGGACATACCTATCACAGACTCGCAGTAGCTGCTCCTTGAAAAAACTCCACATGTCGGACGTTCCCAGTCCCTGTAATCTCCTAGTCCAACCTATGTTTCCTAATTCTCTCCTAATAGCCTCATAATTACCCTTCCCCCAGCTAAAACCACTGGCCCGAGGTTCATGCCTATCCCTTTCCATCACTAAGGTGAACGTAACCGAATTGTGGTCACTATCACCAAAATGCACACCAACTTCCAAGTCTAGCACCTGGTCTGGCTCATTTCCCAGCACCAGATCCAATATAGCCTCACCTCTAGTTGGCCTGTCTACATACTGAGTCAAAAAACCTTCCTGCACGCTTTGAACAAAAACTGACCCCTCTAACGAGCTAGAGCTATAACAATTCCAGTCAATATTAGTCAAGTTAAAATCCCCCATAACAATTGCCCTATTACTTTCACTCCTAAGCAGGATTGACTCCGCAATCCTTTCCTCAACCTCTCTAGAACTTTTAGGAGGTCTATAAAAGACTCCCAACAGGGTGACCTCTCCTCTCCTATTTCTAATCTCCGCCCATACTACCTCAACAGATAAGTCCTCATCAAACCTCCTCTCTGACACTGTGATACAATCTCTGACCAATAATGCTACCCCTCCCCCTCTTCTACCTCCTTCCCTACTTCGACTAAAACATTTGAACCCCGGGACCTGCAGCATCCATTCCTGCCCCTGCTCTATCCATGTCTCTGAAATAGCCACAACATCGAAGTCCCAGGTACTGATCCACGCTGCAAGTTCACCCACTTTATTGCGAATACTCCTGGCATTGAAGTATACACATTTCAAACCCTGCTCCACCCCACCTCTGCAATGCCGTGCATTGCAGTCCCCATCCATGCATCCCTCACTTTCAGCCCCACTACTCAGGATCCCTCCCCCCCCCCCGAATCAGTTTAAACCTCCCTGCATGGCCTTAGCAAATTTACCCCCCAGGATATTGGTCCCCTTCTGATTAAGGTGTAGACCATCCTTCTCATAGAGGTCACACCTTCCCCAGTACGAGCCCCAATTGCTTAAGTACCTGAACCCCTCCCTCCTGCACCATCCCCTCAGCCATGAATTCAAACCTTCCCTCTCCCTATTCCTCTCTAAACTATCCCGTGGTACAGGCAAGAGTCCAGAGATAACCACTCTGTCAGTCTTGGCCTTTAGTTTCCACCCCAACTCCATAAATCCCTGCCTAATATCCCCTTCCCCTATCCTCCCTATGTCGTGTGTCCCCACATGTACAATAACTTGTGGTTTATCTCCACTGGCTGAGGGAGCTCAGTCTTTTCTCCTTGGAGAGACGTAGGATGAGAGGAGACCTAATAGAGGTATATAAGATGTTGAGAGGCATAGATCGGGTGGACTCTCAGAGGATTTTTCCCAGGGTGGAAATGGCTGCTACGAGAGGACACAGGTTTAAGGTGCTGGGGGGTAGGTACAGGGGAGATGTTAGGGGAAAGTTTTTCCACACAGAGGGTGGTAGGTGAGTGGAATCGGCTGCCATCACTGGTGGTGGAGGCAAACTCAATAGGGTCTTTTAAGAGACTCCTGGATGAGTACATGGGACTTAATAGGATGGAGGGTTATAGGTAGGCCTAAAAGGTAGGGATATGTTCGGCACAACTTGTGGGGCCGAAGGGCCTGTTTTGTGCTGTAGCTTTTCTATGTTTCTATAAGATAAAGGTGCACAGTGTTACGGGTAATGTATTAGCATGGATAGAGGATTGGTTAACTAACAGAAAGCAAAGAGTGGGGGTAAATGGGTGTTTTTCTGGTTGGCGATCAGTGACTAGTGGTGTGCCTCAGGGATCAGTGTTGGGACCACAATTGTTTACGATTTACATAGATGATTTGGAGTTGGGGACCAAGTGCAGTGTGTCAAAATTCGCAGATGACACTAAGATGGGTGGCAGAGCAAAGTGTGCAGAGGACGCTGAAAGTCTGCAAAAGGATATAGATAATCTAAATGAGTGGGCGAGGGTCTGGCAGATGGAGTACAATGTTGGTAAATGTGAGGTCATCCATTTTGGTCGGGACAACAGCAAAATGGACTATTATTTAAATGGTAAAAAATTGCAGCATGCTGCTGTGCAGAGGGACCTGGGTGTCCTTGTGCAGGAATCTCAAGGACTTGGTTTGCAGGTGCAGCAGGTAATTAAGAAGGCAAATGGAATTTTAGAACATAGAACATTACAGCGCAGAACAGGCCCTTCGGCCCACGATGTTGCACCGACCAGTTAAAAAAAAAAACTGTGACCCTCCAACCTAAACCAATTTCTTTTCGTCCATGAACCTATCTACGGATCTCTTAAACGCCCCCAAACTAGGCGCATTTACTACTGATCCTTCATTGCTAGAGGGATGGAGTTTAAAAACAGCGAGGTTATGTTGCAGCTGTACAAGGTGCTGGTGAGGCCACACCTGGAGTACTGTGTACAGTTTTGGTCTCCTTACTTGAGAAAGGATATACTGGCACTGGATGGGGTGCAGAGGAGAATGAGAGGGGATCTTGTAGAAACATATAAGATTATGGAGGGAATAGATACGATAGAAGCAGGGAAATTATTTCCACTGGCAGCTGGAACTAGAATTAGGGGGCATAGCCTCAAAATAAGGGGAAGCAGATTTAGGACTGAGTTGAGGAGGAACTTCTTCACACAAAGGGTTGTGAATCTGTGGAATTCCCTGCCCAGTGAAGCAGTTGAAGCTACCTCATTGAATGTTTTTAAGGCAAGGATAGATAAATTTTTGAACAGTAAAGGCATTAAGGGTTATGGTGAGCGGGCGGGTAAGTGGAGCTGAGTCCATGAAAAGATCAGCCATGATCTTGTTGAATGGCGGGGCAGGCTCGAGGGGCCAGATGGCCGACTCCTGCTCCTAGTTCTTATGTTCTAACTTTCAAATTGCCTTCCAAATCATTTGCTGTACCTGCCAAATAACCTCTGATCCACGTACCAGGACACCCAGAATCCTCTCTGATTCACGTACCAGGACACCCAGAATCCTCTCTGATTCACGTACCAGGACACCCAGAATCCTCAGTGATTCACGTACCAGAACACCCAGAATCCTCTCTGATTCACGTACCAGGACACCCAGAATCCTCTCTGATTCACGTACCAGGACACCCAGAATCCTCTCTGATTCACGTACCAGGACACCCAGAATCCTCTCTGATCCACGTACCAGGACACCCAGATTCCTCTGTCAGGCAGAGCTCTGCAATTTTTTTGTTTAAAAAAGACTTTTTATTTGGACAAGTTCACATTTTCCATATTTTACTCACTTTGCCAATTTTTTGTCCCCACTTTACCGATCAACAGCCCTTTGCAGCCTCCTGCCTTCTTCACAACTTACTTTGCTGCCAATCTTTGTGTCATCAGCGAATGTCACCATACATCTGATCTCTTTATCCAAGTCACTAATATAAATTGTAAATAGTTGGGGGTCCGCACTGATACCTGTGACACTCCACTCATTATACCTTCCCAATGCAAAAACTACTCATTTATTCACTCTGCTTCCTGTTAGCTGACCAATCCTCTCTCTGCTTCCTGTTAGCTGACCAATCCTCTCTCTGCTTCCTGTTAGCTGACCAATCCTCTCTCTGCCAATATTTACCCACATTCTATGAGTTCATATTTGCTGATTATCTCTTCAGGGGCATCACTGGCTCAGGGAACCAATGGGATGGGAGTCGGTCATCACCCCAAGAGCTGGAGTCCTCTCTTGAGGTGGAGATGCCGGCGTTGGACTGGGGTAAACACAGTAAGAAGTTTAACAACACCAGGTTAAAGTCCAACAGGTTTATTTGGTAGCAAAAGCCACACAAGCTTTCGGAGCTCTAAGCCCCTTCTTCAGGTGAGTGGGAATTCTGTTCACAAACAGAGCTTATAAAGACACAAACTCAATTTACATGAATAATGGTTGGAATGCGAATACTTACAACTAATCCTTTCGGTATCTTGTCTGCTTTCTTGCATCTTTGTAGAAACTTGATGTCTGTGTCGATGTGTGTGATCTTCTTGGCGATCCTCTCCACTTGGAGCCGGCAGTTTGCGGTGTCGATGGTAGTCATGGTGTGGAGTCTGATGTGGAGTAAATTGAGTTTGTGTCTTTATATGCCCTGTTTGTGAACAGAATTCCCACTCACCTGAAGAAGGGGCTTAGAGCTCCGAAAGCTTGTGTGGCTTTTGCTACCAAATAAACCTGTTGGACTTTAACCTGGTGTTGTTAAACTTCTTACTGTGTTTACCCCAGTCCAACGCCGGCATCTCCACTTCATGACTACCATCGACACCACAAACTGCCGGCTCCAAGTGGAGAGGATCTCCAAGAAGATTGCGCATATCGACACAGACATCAAGTTTCTACAAAGATGCAAGAAAGCAGACAAGATACCGAAAGGATTAGTTGTAAGTATTCGCATTCCAACCATTATTCATGTAAATTGAGTCTGTGTCTTTATATGCTCTGTTTGTGAACAGAATTCCCACTCACCTGAAGAAGGGGCTAAGAGCTCCGAAAGCTTGTGTGGCTTTTGCTACCAAATAAACCTGTTGGACTTTAACCTGGTGTTGTTAAACTTCTTACTGTGTCCTCTCTTGAGCACAGGAGCAGCTGAGTGGCTGCTGGCGCCTATACAGTTTTTCTTATTAATAAATACTATTTAAATATAAGTATTATAAATAAATAAATATGGGATAAAGGGCGATGGGGAGCTGGCAGGTAAGTGGAGCTGAGATCAGGATAAGATCAGGTATGATTATATTACATGGTGGAGTGGGCGAGAGGGGCTGAATTCCCAATCCTGCTCCTAATGTTTCCAAATGAAGTCTGTGAATTTGCATCATTATTTAACCTTCGGCACTTCTCCATGTCGCTTGTTACTTCCTCAAAGAACTCCAATAAATTAGTTAACCATGATTTTCCCTTCACGAAACCATGTTGATTCTCATTGGTTATGTTCAGATTTTCTCGTATCTTTGCTATCACCTTTGAAGTAATTGATTCTAGCGTTTCCCAATGTCAGATGTTAGACCATAGGATATAGGAGCAGAAGTAGGCCATTCAGCCCATCAACTGTTCTCCACAATTTACTGAGTTCATGACTGATCTGATGTGATAATCCTCAACTCCACTTTCCCACCTTATCCCCATAACCCTCGATTCCCTGACTGATTAAAAACCTCTCCATCTCACCCTTGAACAAAGCCTCTGCGGTGAAGAATTTCACAGGTTCACTATACTCTGAGAGAATTAGTCAATAATTTCCTGCTTTCTATCTCCCTCCCTCTCCGAATAGAGCCACATTTGCTGATTTTCCAATCTGATTGGAAAGATCTCGATCTTCGAATTTCAGTCCACACAATGTCAGTGTCTCGAGCAATATAAATGTGTAAAAATGGTGAGTTCTGGTGAGAAGGGGGGTTTCAGTCTCGGTTCCATTCACGTGTGTGTACTATCGCTGTCAGAGCCGTGTTGTTTCCTGAGTGAAAACAGCAGGTGTTTCCTGTTGCGATGTAAAGTTCACACTGTAGATTCACACTGAAAGAACTAGATGATGTCCCATCAGCCACACGGAGGTACTCTGGAGCTGCTTGATGTTAGCTTGGGTATAGGGAGAGGGACATTGCATCTATCATAGCAGAAGGGCCAAAGGGCCTCCGCCTGCTTCTATCTTCTAAAACAACTCCAAGGACTTCACAACAGCATTATCCGACAGGATTTGACTCCAACCTAATCAGACAGAATCAGACAGGTGTTTGGGCAGTGGTAGATTTTAACGTGTGCAGTGAAAGAGAGAAGAGAGGGTGTGAGGCTTTGGGAAGGAATTCCAAAGCTTAGGGTCCAGACACTGGAAGAGGGAGTTGCCATGTTGGAGCGATGGAAATCAGCGATCTCCAAGTTGTTGAGGAGATAGGGGAGGATGGAATGGTCAAACTGTCAAAGACTGCACACAGGCCAGAGAGGACAAGCTTTCCCTTTGTCACTGTCACACAGGATGTCATCTGTGACTCTGAAAGAATTTTACTTTACACTGCCTTTGGTAGGTCATGTCTCACAAACTTGATTGAGTTTTTTGAAGGGGTAACCAAGAAGGTAGATGAGGGCAGTGCAGTTGATGTCTACATGGACTTTAGCATGGCCTTTGACAAGGTACCGCATGGTAGGTTGTTGCATAAAGTTAAATCTCACGGGATCCAGGGTGAGGTATCTAAATGGATACAAAATTGGCTTCTTGACAGAAGCCAGAGGGTGGTTGTAGAGGGTTGTTTTTCAAACTGGAGGCCTGTGACCAGCGGTGTGACTCAGGGATCAGTGCTGGGCCAACTGTTATTTGTCATTTATATTAATGATTTGGATGAGAATATAGGAGGCATGGTTAGTAAGTTTGCAGATGACACCAAGATTGGTGGCATAGTGGACAGTGAAGAAAGTTATCTCCAATTGCAACGGCTCCTTGATCAATTGGGCCAGTGGGCTGACGAATGGCAGATGGAGTTTAATTTAGACAAATGCGAGGTGATGCATTTTGGTAGATTGAACCAGGGCAGGACTTACTCAGTTAATGGTAGGGCATCGGGGAGAGTTACAGAACAAAGAGATCGAGGGGTACAGGTTCATAGCTCCTTGAAAGTGGAGTCACAGGTGGACAGAGTGGTGAAGAAGGCATTCGGCATGCTTGGTTTCATTGGTCAGAACATTGAATACAGGAGTTGGGACGTCTTGTTGAAGTTGTACAAGACATTGGTAAGGCCACACTTGGAATACTGTGTGCAATTGTGGTCACCCTATTATAGAAAGGATATTATTAAACTAGAAAGAGTGCAGAAAAGATTTACTAGGATGCTACCGGGACTTGATGGATTGAGTTATAAGGAGAGGCTGGATAGACTGGGACTTTTCTCTCTGGAGTGTAGGAGGCTGAGGGGTGATCTTATAGAGGTCTATAAAATAATGAGGGGCACAGATCAGCCAGATAGTCAATATATTTTCCCAAAGGTAGGGAGTCTAAAACTAGAGGGCATAGGTTTAAGGTGAGAGGGGAGAGATACAAAAGTGTCCAGAGGGGTAATCTTTTCACACAGAGGGTGGTGAGTGTCTGGAACAAGCTGCCAGAGGTAGTAGTAGAGGTGGGTACAATTTTGTCTTTTAAAAAGCATTTAGATAGTTACATGGGTAAGATGGGTATAGAGGGATATGGGCCAAATATGGGCAATTGGGACTAGCTTACGGGTTTAAAAAAAGGACGGCATGGACAAGTTGGGCCGAAGGGCCTGTTTCCATGCTGTAAACCTCTATGGCTCTATAAGATGGGCAGTAATACAAGATTCAGTCCCAGCTTTCCAGCAAGCTCACAAAGTATTTTTTTAAAAATGTATTTATGAGTCACAAGTAGGCTTACATTAACACTGCAATGAAGTTACTGTGAAAATCCCCCAATGGGCACACTCCGGTGCCTGTTTGGGTAAACTGAGGGAGAATTTAGCACGGCCAATGCACCTAACCAGCACATCTTTCAGACTGTGGGAGGAACCCAGAGGAAACCCACGCAGACACGGGGAGAACGTGCAGACTCCGCACAGACAGTGACCCGAGGCTGGAATTGAACCGGGTCCCTGGCGCTGTGAGGCAGCAGTGCGAACCACTGTGCCACCGTGCCCGGGTCCCTGGCGCTGTGAGGGAGCAGTGCTAACCACTGTGCTACCCTCTTTTCTGGAGCCCACTTCATTTCAAGTCGGCTCCCCACAGTTCTTTAAATTGGAGCCTTTCTTTCTGCTCCTGTCATTTCTCCTGACTCAATGGAATCTATCGCTGATCTTAGTCATTCTTCCTGCCTGGTTCCTTCTTCTGGGACCTCTTTCTCTCTCACTCTCTGGTTTGGGATCTTCACCTTTTCCCTGTCTTCCTCCTTGTGCTGTAGTCCCTTAAACACCTTCTCGAGAATGGTTCCAGGTTTGCGTTGTTTCTCCGGAGAGGGTGCTGAGGGTCCAGCTGTCCAACCAACCACAGTGGAATCAACAAACTGCACAAATGAGGTCACTTCCTGCCTGGTGCATGTGCACAAGTCCCAAAGCCCCAGCTGGGAATGTAGAAGATAAAGATTGAAGTTTGTTACAGTGACTTATAAATTCCTCTATTGAAGTCCGGAAGGGAATGACGGATGAGCTGTAAAATCCTGGCCGAGTCAGCAACACCCACATCTCGGAAAATAATTTTTAAAAATTCTAACATGCTTGACAAATTTATCTGAATTTTTGCTGATGTCACAGAAAAGCTTGAACAGGGAGTGCAGTGGGTGTTGTCAATAAGAAGGTGTTTGAGAAGGGACCACATAAATGGCCAGTTACAGCATTGCCTTGTCCATCAGCAGCGATCAGTTTCCAATTGGATAAAGTCCTGTCCTGACAGTGAGATGGTCACTGGCTTCCTTGCAGAGCCTGCTGTTCACCAAAGGTCAGTGCCAGGCCACTGCTCTTTTTGCTACAGAGTCATAGAGGTTTACAGCATGGAAACAGGCCCTTCGGCTCAACTTGTCCATGCCGACCTTTTTTTTAAAACCCTAAGCTAGTCCCAATTGCCCGCATTTGGCCCATATCCCTCTATACCCATCGTACCCATGTAACTGTCTAAATGCTTTTTAAAAGATAAAATTGTACCCGCCTCTACTACTACCTCTGGCAGCTTGTTCCTATTATCTGGCACAGACATGAAAAACACTGAACTCTGACAAAAACATGGACTCTGCAGTGTTCAAAACAAAATCACAGAGTTCGGGTCTTAATGCTTAAGAGTGACAAAGTTCATTAACCCATTCCCGACTGCACTCCCCCCTTTTGGTCGGATGCCAGGTCCAAACATGGCATTTATGACCAACTCAGAACCACATTGTATCAGGGAACGGGCCTAGCTCCTTAGTCGGGAGGTCTGCCCCCTCCCCCTGTACATTTGCGACTGTCATAATTCACGCTGTTGCTGTCTTGCAACAGGCGTTCAATAATTCCATATAAACACAGCAAGTAATTACAATTACAATTAATACAATCAATCCATGCATCAGGTATGAACCCCACGACCCAAACCATTGCCCCAGCCATCCCGGAGGGTTATAATCATGCTATTGGTTCCCTTCTTCCTGTATTGCTTTTGCTACTTGTTTAATATGATCTGCTAAGCGAGTTATATTCTCCGAAGCATCGGGAATATACGTACAGCATTCCGGGCCAACTATGGCACATGTTCCTCCTTGGGAGGCTCGCACACAATCGAGTGCCAATCAGTTCTGTGACGCCACAGTCCGAATAGCTACGACCTCTGCTGATATTTCAGAGACGGCCGTGCTCACCTCCTCGAACCCATCCTTAGTCTTCTTCACAACTTTCTCTAGGGTTGAGGCCATCTGTATAAGTTCCTGTGCTGCCTTTGCCGTCCCAAAAAATGGGTAGGCTATCATGAAGAACCGTTCTGTCTCACTAATGGCTCGCTTAGCCCTAAGCAGGTGTATCTCGGGGTGGTTCCATAAGTCAGTGTAATGGTGAACATAAGGCACCACATATGCCAAATAACACGATCCTGTCTAATTCCAGGGAAGTCACGGATAGGCATTGCTTCCACAGATGAAATAGGTCCCATTATATGCAGCCATCTCACTTATATAAGCGGAGGAGAGGCTAACCGGGACGGTGGCTATGGGGCACTGGATTGCGACCTGTATCATGGCCTCAGCGTCATCAGTGATATCAATCTGCTGTATACAGTCGCTACGGCCAACAGGAATGGTTCCATTTTTTGTCAGGCAGATAGATCCCCTCTGTTTATTTTTCACAACAAAGTAGGATGGCGATCCTGATCTGTTGTAGCTGGGTTGGTAATGTTTCTTAAAGGACGATAAAGTGCACCCTCCGCCCCCTAGTCGTGAAACAACATCACTGTTGCTGATACCCTGCATAGTGGTACCCGATGGGGTTTTAAATGTCAGTTGCCTTGTCCCTTTCTGGGTTCCATTCTGATTTAAAACCCATTCAATTACTTCTGGAGCTGAGAAAGGGATAGGAAATAAGGGAATTCCTCCCTTCCCTCTGTGCGTGGGAATGTGTGAACAGACCCAGCACTTGCTCAGATTCGATTGTGATGCATACAGATAAGACATATACACAAAGGTGTTCATACAATAGACAGAGTCATCGTTACAGAGATGATCACTGTGCTTCATCCCTAACTCCTCATAATTCAATTTATATTCTCCCGCTATGGCTAACAGGGCCAGGGGTGTGAGTATCAGCATGAGAAGCATCTTATCACTTACTAATATCCCGCGTGACCATTATACAATGGTCCAAAGGCTATATCGCCCACGCACAACACCGCGGATCCGCGAACCCGTTCAGCTTGCTTGGAGGTCAGTTGTTGTTTGTTTATATCTGCAATTGGAGATTATCACATATTTTTCCAATTAATTTCAGCATATTCAACTGAGTATATACAGGCACAGATATCTCCACTAATTATAACTTCATACGGCTCATTTCATTTTTGTACAAGCCCTGATTTGTTAGGTAATATTTTTACTGGGACATCCTACAGTTGGGACTGTCAGGGAGCATTTCAAGCTCTCTCTGCATCTCTTATTTCTTGATTGTCTTTTACCGATTTATGCATCCCTTTTAGTTGGGTGCTTAGTTTCAAAACATCTCTCCTGATTTTATCTTTCAGTGGACCTACATCGGTCCCACCTGTTATGATGCTTTTCGGTAATTGCGTCGTCCGTCCTGTCATTAGCTCATAAGGGGTTAATCCGGTTCGGTTTGTAGCAACCCTTAATCTCATTTAGTATGGTGGGCAATACCTTCATCCACGTTTTTTTCCCCCGATGTCTGTATGGCCTTCGCCAGTGCAAAGTATTTTTGCCCAATGTAATTAATTGTGCTTTAAATTAATTGAAGCTAATTTGGCCTCAGCAGCTTGGAATCCTGAGTCCAACTTAGAAACTTGGCTGCATTAGAACATAGAACATAGAAAGCCACAGCACAAACAGGCCCTTCGGCCCACAAGTTGCGCTGATCATATCCCCACCTCTAGGCCTATCTATAGCCCTCAATCCCATTAAATCCCATGTACTCATCCAGAAGTCTCTTAAAAGACCCCAACGAGTTTGCCTCCACCACCACCGACGTCAGCCGATTCCACTCACCCACCACCCTCTGAGTGAAAAACTTACCCCTGACATCTCCTCTGTACCTACCCCCCAGCACCTTAAACCTGTGTCCTCTCGTAGCAACCATTTCAGCCCTTGGAAATAGCCTCTGAGAGTCTACCCTATCCAGACCTCTCAACATCTTGTAAACCTCTATCAGGTCACCTCTCATCCTTCGTCTCTCCAGGGAGAAGAGACCAAGCTCCCTCAACCTATCCTCATAAGGCATGCCCCCCAATCCAGGCAACATCCTTGTAAATCTCCTCTGCACCCTTTCAATGGCTTCAACATCTTTCCTGTAATGAGGTGACCAGAACTGCGCGCAGTACTCCAAGTGGGGTCTAACCAGGGTCCTATAAAGCTGCAGCATTATCTCCCGACTCCTAAACTCAATCCCTCGATTAATGAAGGCTAGTACGCCGTACGCCTTCTTGACCGCATCCTCCACCTGCGAGGCCGATTTAAGAGTCCTATGGACCCGGACCCCAAGGTCCTTCTGATCCTCTACACTGCTAAGAATGGTACCCTTCATATTATACTGCTGCTTCATCCCATTGGATCTGCCAAAATGGATCACCACACACTTATCCGGGTTGAAGTCCATCTGCCACTTCTCTGAAAGTACAATGTAAGGTAAACAAACTTTCTCATGGCCAAGTTGTTGATGTAGCTGGAGACTGCTTGTATGTAATAATAACATCTAATTTAGTTATGCTTTAGAAACAGATGTTTTGTTTTGTTCAATCTCAGGCTGGTCCTTGGCTGCTCTCTCTCTCCTTTCTCTAAAATAACCGTTATTTCAAAAGCAATGCTTAAAGAAAGGCATATTTACTTCAGATCAGTTGTGTTTATTCTGAAGAAATAAACAGACCCTTCAGTTGGCTTGGTGCGAATCACACAACACTTTGCACTGGCTGCAGCCGGACATTCTATCAAAAGACATCGCTTTTCTCATTTAAATCACATACCATACAACTCCGATCTTTGTATGATGCATTCTTACATTATATCGAATTTGATCATTTGTTTGTCCACATTTGAAAGTGCAATGTTTAAGCAGAAATGATCCTTCTATAGACAGATTGTCTCACAAGGTAAACACCAGTGTTTCGTGGTCATAGATGCCAATTGTATGCTGCCATACACAGCTCTTTAAAAACACAGATAACCGAATAAGCCGTTTGTTGTGTGCAGTCGAATGCTGCAAGATTTTGAGTCTGGTTGCAAAGCCAGTCTCCAACTCTTTTTCTCTCTCTCAAGTAATCCAGTTTCACTTCCTGTCATGTTAATATTAATTGTGCAAGTTATTACAAATTATGGCAAAGAATGGTGACATGTTTGGAATAACTGGCCTTTTTTCACAGACTTATGTTTTTATCAATACACAATATATATTATATCGGGTATCTCAAAACCCTCTTAATTTAATTTTTAAATTAATCTGTTTCCATTTTTAAACTGAGCTCCAGATCAGAATTCCTTCATTTTCAGAACGATAACAAGCACAATACATATAACAATAACAAGAGTTACTTGATTAGAAATGTTTTGCTTTGCTTCCTAGCTGGCTAGGTTTTATGCTTTGCAGTGTTCTTAGATTTGGAAAACCTTGAACAACAGATGGCACAATTCCAATGGCAGTATATAATTTTAACTAGTTACACTATCAGAACTATCATCAATGTTAGATGATTTAAATGATGTAATTTGTTGCGTGTTATCGGAACATCACACAAGTCTTGAATTTCATATCGGTAACTAACTGGCAACACAAGTTCCAATAATTCATGGTGTTCAATGGTTGGCATCAAATGCAAATTAAAAATACTCAAGGACAACATCTTTATTTCTATTAACAACTGAGGTTTTAACTGATTTAATCTCCTGCTGTAACTTGGGATAATCGGAACTACGATTCATTGATTTGATAAAACTTTAAACTGACTCATAGACAGTATATTCACCTCATTCTTTTGTTCCTGCTTTTCTATTTTTCACCAAATTACTTTTTTTTAAACTTCTCAACTACACTCTTATAATTTCAACTTCAAGACAAGGAAAGAGCACATGGTCCTTCCAAGGTTTAACTCCTTTCTCAACATTAAAATGAACAACAACAAAACATTCACGCAATCACGTTGTTAAACACACAGATACACACAGATACACATGGAAGCTTCCAACATTTATTCAGACTTAACATCTTAAACTGGGATGGAAGTAAAACATTTAAGAATACAGACCGTTGATTAACAGTCGCTTTTATTCTGCTGCCTTCCAAACTGTAATTCAACTCAAAACAGAAGTGAATTCAAGAAATCTGATCACTTTAATCTTTAACCGTTTGTAACAAATACTTCCCCAGCATTTTCTTATCTCATTTATTCCACTGAATTATTTCCCTCATCTCTAATTATATTGATTTGTCAATTTGGTATTATAGGCGGGCACTCCCTTTTAGCCCATCTGTCATTTAATACAGTTTCCTGGTTGATCCACGTAACACATTTTAATTAGAATGCATTATGGCAGTATAATAATTCCCAGTATGACACACACACTCCCATTCTACCTCATGTAACTCCCTTCTCTGTTAAATTTTGACTATATCTTAAAATTACTGCAAGTCTTATAACTCAGAGGAATATAAACAAGTGATTAATCATCATTTCAAATACGCAGGAATGATTCTTTCTATTTATCTTTTCAACTTCAGTTCTATCAAAAATACATTTTCAAATTTAACAAAAGCCTGATCCAAATAATCCATTTATTTTATCACTTTTAAATATCCCTCCTAAAATAATTATCTTTACACAGGCAGATGCAGTAACTCTCCTTACGACTCTTCAGATGTAATCTAATGCTATTATTCCCACATTCCCCAAATCTCTGTCCGATGCCCCGATCGTAAAATTTACTGGGAACGTAATTTATTAAACTCGCATTGATCTGCTCCACATGAGGCTCTCGATCGCAATTACATCTTACATCTCTCTCTCTCTCTCCCTCCCTCGAGTGAGAGAAACTTACAACCTGCTTGTTTTCTTTTAACCTTTTATTCCCCTTTTACCTGTTCTGTTGCGGTAATTGGTGTATCCCTTTAACTGAGTCCAATGCTTCCAGACACCCCTACCTTGCATATCTATGCAGGCACAGGTGTCTCCACTGATAATGACCTCATAGGGGCCTTTCCATTTGGGGGCAAATCCAGGTTTTCCTGGTAGTGTTTTTACCATAACCTTGCTGCCCGCCGGGGGTACCTCCGGGGTCTGTTCTAGTTTATTGTGCTCATCTATCACTATTTGTTTGTCCCGTACTGTTTTCCACATATCTTTCAATTGGGAGCTTAACTCTAATACATATGGTCTAACCCTGTCCCGTAATGGGCCTACATCTGCATATTTCCGTGATCCATCCACAAACAGGACCAAATCTGGTGCCTCCGGGGGCACATCTTTTATTCTACTCTCCTCTACCTCTTCGTCTACGTCCCCACATGAGTGGGGAGACCCTTCACCTAACATTCCTTCTGCGGGGTTCATTCCCATGTCTCGTACAATGGTGATGGACTTAGTGGGTGGGAGAAGCACTGCCTCCCACTTCGCCCTTCTCATGTTTGAGACAGACCGCAATTTTCCTGTGTTCAGCATTTCCACCAAGGTATGTTTGGTGTGTAAAACAATATTCCCCGTCATGATGATGGGCTTGCTGACCTTTACTGCCCATGCCGCACAATCTAGTGCGGCTATACATCTGGGTAACCCGGTTACTACGGGGCCCTCCGCTGTGGAATAATAACCCACGGGTCGCTGTTTATCCCCATGGACCTGTGTGACCACTGCCGAATAAACCCCCCCTTCGTTATTACAATAGATATGAAAATCTTTACGAGAGTCAGGCAGTCCAAGTCCTGGAGCCTTCATTAGTTCTACTTTTAGTTTACTATATGCCCTTTCCTGTTCTGATCCCCATTCTATAACTTCTAGAGCGGGTTTCCCCCCTTTTACTAGCCTTTGTATTGGTTCGGCGAGCCTTGCGAATTCTGGTATAAAGTTGCGGCTGTAATTAAACAACCCCAAAACCTTCCTTACCCCTCGGACAGTTACTGGTCTTGGCATTTGCTGAATGGCTGTTTTCCTGTCCAATGGCATTTCTTTAGTCCCCTGGGATATCAGGTGTCCCAAATATAACACCTGCGCTTTCCCTATTTGGGCCTTCCTGGGGCTCGCCTTTAGTCCCTGTTCGTCTAAGTGTTTCAGGACTGAGTATAGTGCCGTCTGGTGATTATCTACACTGGGTCAATTCCACCACTCCTGTTCATTCGTATCGGGATTTTGGAACAACATTGGCAAGCCAGATACCTCTTTATCTTTCCTTTGATTTTCACATTCACTGATCCCTCTTCTTAATTGTTTTATTGTGGTAATTCTGTTCCAATAAGTGGGAGCATTCCCTAATACTCTCTGAATCTCTGTTTTACACTGGGTGACGGGTTTATAATTTTGCTTTTGGCCGCGCGCCAGTTCCCCTCTGAGTTACTGGTGCTGAGTTGTATTCTAGCACTTCCTACTCCTCAGGAGGAGCGGGTGGTCCCTGTGTGGACTCATTAGGAGGTCGAGGAACAGTTTCCAAAGAACAAAGAACAAAGAACAGTACAGCACAGGAAACAGGCCCTTCGGCCCTCCAAGCCTGTGCCGCTCCTTGGTCCAACTAGACCAATCGTTTGTATCCCTCCATTCCCAGGCTGCTCATGTGACTATCCAGGTAAGTCTTAAACGATGTCAGCGTGCCTGCCTCCACCACCCTACTTGGCAGCGCATTCCAGGCCCCCACCACCCTCTGTGTAAAAAACGTCCCTCTGATGTCTGAGTTATACTTCGCCCCTCTCAGCTTGAGCCCGTGACCCCTCGTGATCGTCACCTCCGACCTGGGAAAAAGCTTCCCACTGTTCACCCTATCTATACCCTTCATAATCTTGTATACCTCTATTAGATCTCCCCTCATTCTCCGTCTTTCCAAGGAGAACAACCCCAGTTTACCCAATCTCTCCTCATAGCTAAGACCCTCCATACCAGGCAACATCCTGGTAAACCTTCTCTGCACTCTCTCCAATGCCTCCACGTCCTTCTGGTAGTGCGGCGACCAGAACTGGACGCAGTACTCCAAATGTGGCCTAACCAGCGTTCTATACAGCTGCATCATCAGACTCCAGCTTTTATACTCTATACCCCGTCCTATAAAGGCAAGCATACCATATGCCTTCTTCACCACCTTCTCCACCTGTGTTGCCACCTTCAAGGATTTGTGGACTTGCACACCTAGGTCCCTCTGTGTTTCTATACTCCTGATGACTCTGCCATTTATTGTATAACTCCTCCCTACATTATTTCTTCCAAAATGCATCACTTCGCATTTATCCGGATTAAATTCCATCTGCCACCTCTCCGCCCAATTTTCCAGCCTATCTATATCCTGCTGTATTGCCCGACAATGCTCTTCGCTATCGGCAATTCCAGCCATCTTCGGGTCATCCGCAAACTTGCTGATTACACCAGTTACACCTTCTTCCAAATCATTTATATATATCACAAATAGCAGAGGTCCCAGTACAGAGCCCTGCGGAACACCACTGGTCACAGACCTCCAGCCGGAAAAAGACCCTTCGACCACTACCCTCTGTCTCCTATGGCCAAGCCAGTTCTCCACCCATCGAGCCACTTCTCCTTGTATCCCATGAGCCTTAACCTTCTTAACCAACCTGCCATGTGGGACTTTGTCAAATGCCTTACTGAAATCCATATAGACGACATCCACGGCCCTTCCTTCATCAACCGTTTTTGTCACTTCCTCAAAAAGCTCCACCAAATTTGTAAGGCACGACCTCCCTCTTACAAAACCATGCTGTCTGTCACTAATGAGATTGTTCCGTTCTAAATGCACATACATCCTGTCTCTAAGAATCCTCTCCAACAACTTCCCTACCACGGACGTCAAGCTCACCGGCCTATAATTTCCTGGGTTATCCCTGCTACCCTTCTTAAACAACGGGACCACATTCGCTATCCTCCAATCCTCAGGGACCTCACCCGTGTCCAAAGAAGCGACAAAGATTTCCGTCAGAGGCCCAGCAATTTCACCTCTCGTCTCCCTGAGCAGTCGAGGATAGATGCCATCAGGCCCTGGGGCTTTGTCAGTTTTAATGTTCCCTAAAAAACCTAACACTTCCTCTCTCGTAATGGAGATTTTCTCTAACGGGTCAACACCTCCCTCCGAGACACTCCCGGTTAACACGCCCCTCTCCTTCGTGAATACCGATGCAAAGTATTCATTTAGGATCTCCCCTATTCCCTTGGGTTCTAAGCATAATTCCCCTCCTTTGTCCCTGAGAGGTCCGATTTTCTCCCTGACAACTCTTTTGTTCCTAACGTATGAATAGAATGCCTTAGGATTCTCCTTAATCCTGCCTGCCAAGAACATCTCGTGATCTGTTTTTGCCCTTCTAACTCCCCGTTTGAGATCTTTCCTACTCTCTCTGTATTCCTCCAGAGCTCCATCTGTTTTTAGTTGCCTGGACTTAACGTACGCCTCCCTTTTCATTTTAATCAGATCCTCAATTTCCCTGGTTATCCACGGCTCTCGAATCCTACCTTTCCTATCTTTCCTTTTTACAGGCACATGCCTATCCTGCAGCCTTATCAATAGTTCCTTAAAAGACTCCCACATGCCAGACGCGGACTTACCCTCGAACATCCTCTCCCAATCAACATCCACCAATTCCTGCCTAATCCGGCTATAGTCAGCCTTCCCCCAATTTAGCACCCTGCCCGTAGGACAGCACTCATCCTTGTCCATTACTATCCTAAAGTTAACAGAGTTGTGGTCACTATTTGCCACATGTTCCCCTACCGAAACTTTGACGACCTGACCGGGCTCATTTCCCAGAACTAGGTCCAGTATAGCCCCCTCTCTAGTCGGGCTATCTACATACTGTTCCAAAGAACCTTCCAGTACGCATTTTACAAATTCCTCCCCGTCCGGTCCCCCAGCTCTAAGCACTTTCCAGTCTGTGCCAGGGAAATTAAAGTCCCCCACTACAACAACCCTATGTTTTCTGCACCTATCCAGAATCTCCTGACATATCCTTTCCTCCACTTCCCGTGGGCTGTTGGGTGGTCTGTAGTACACCCCCAGCATAGTGACTGCACCCTTCCTGTTTCTGAGTTCCACCCACAGCGACTCAGTACATGATCCCTCTAAGTTGTCTACCCTCTGCACCGCGGTAATATGCTCCTTAACTAATATCGCTACTCCCCCACCTTTTTTAGCCCCTCCTCTGTCTCGCCTAAAACACTGATACCCCGGAATATTCAGCTGCCAGTCCTGTCCTTCTTTTAACCAAGTTTCCGTCACCGCAACCACATCCAAATTCCGCACAAGCATTAAGGCCCTAAGTTCGTCTGTTTTACCCGTTACGCTCCTCGCATTGAAGCAGATGCACTCCAGACCTCCAGGCCCAGTCAGGTCCTCCTCCTCCAGAGTGCTCCTCTTCTTAGCTAGCCTTGCCCTTCCTCTCTCTATTGTTTTTCTTCGAAGACTTGGTTTTGTTTCTCCAATTCTCTTATTCTGAATTCTAACTCTCTAATCTTTTCTTTATCTTGCTCAATTAGTCCAGCTAACTGCTGCATTAACAATACTCCTAATTTCTTTGCCTCGTTTCTCTTTTCTTTATATATCCACGTTTTCTGCTACTCTAAGGTCTGAGACGTATCCCAGCCATCCTTTTGCATCCTCTTTATTAATGCTTTTTTCTTTGATAAGTACACGTCAATGAGAGGACCTGCAGATCCCCTCATCCTTCATTATCTGCCATTTTGCAGACTTCACTCCCCCCCTTTGGAGCCCTACAGTGCCTGACAAAGTGACCCAGTTTCCCACAATTATGGCACACACCCCTTTGTTTAGCTCCTCCACTGTTTGCACTAACATTTTCCTGTTTTAGTTGTAGGTATGGTTTCTCATCTGGTCCGTCTCTAATTCCAGATGCCCATTCCACTAATTCATCATAAGTCTGGGTATTGAGAACTCCCATTTTAAGGATTTTTTGGTGAGCTGGCGACAGCCCGTCTTTAAATGCTTGTAAAAAGGCTCTATCTGTTCGGGCAGCTTCGGGTACTCCCCAACATTCTTGGTATATTCTAAAGAGTTGCTCCCCAAATTCGAAGGCTCTTTCACCCCTTTGTTGTTTAACATTTTAATTTTTTCTTTGACATCAGCCCATTTCTTACCCGAGACTGAAACCTGTTCAATTAATCCGGCCAATTGATGAACTAAGAGAACTCTAATTTTCTTAGTTTTGTTTTTCTTTTCCTTTTCCACCCATTTTTGTTGTTGGTCTAGCGGATGGTCTAAATCCCATCCCCCTTTTATCATCTGTTTTATGAGTCTGTCCCTCTTAATCATAAATTCATTTATCAGGGACCCAGGGGGTCCCCACTGTCTTTGTCCCGCCATAACACTGATAAGTTTATACTCACCACCTGGAGTGACTTATTCTCCCTTCTCGCTCTCCCTCTCCCAGGTCGCTCTTATCGGAGTCCGGTGATACCTGTAAGGGTTGATCAGATCCCTCCGTACCACCGCTTATTCTATTTTTTTTAAGCCGGCTTCTCCTTAGAAGGCCTTTCCTTCTAACTCTTACACATGAAGGCTTTTCCTTCAAACTCCGGCGATCACTCAGACAGTCTCTATCTCACTCACGTCTGAACATCACACACTCTTATCACAGATGATTACCCACTGCATTTTGACCCACTCTATTTAAAGTTCAATAATCTATTCCGGTGTCCCGGTTGTGGCCATCCAACCGGACCGTAAACAGATTATCCCGGACGAGCCCCCAATTGTTGTAGGTAAAAAACCTCTGACACTATTAGTAGATCAAAATGCAGGTTTATTTTCACAATTGTGGGAGAAGTGAGGTTCCTAACAGTGGACCCCCAGCCTTCTCATCGAACACAAGTAAGAACAGAGTTTATATATGTCCCGGGCCCCGCCCTCATTACATTGCAATTCTCTAAGATGTCTGTCATTGTTCATGGTGAGATTCTTGTTGTATTAGCAGTATCTTCCTCTGCGTAGTTTGTTCGATCTCCAAGGCCACGATTGTTCGTCATTTATATCCTTGAAACAACATCACAGGTTTTGCACAAACAAGTTAACTAATCTACATACAGGTTTGTATAATACTTTATATCAGGATAAGATGAATAACATATGATGAATATATATATATGAATCTATGGTGATTCAAAGACAGAAGGCATACATGTCAACTCCATCGTGTTAAACAAAGGTACATGAAAATGGAGACTGTTTAGCTTATTTCGAGCTGGGTTAATCACATTTCTTAATAACAAGAATAGCGGTTCCTTTAACTGGTACAGACATGAAAAACACCGAACTCTGACAAAAACATGGACTCTGCAGTGTTCTCAACAAAATCACAGAGTTCGGGTCTTAATGCTTAAGTGTGACAAAGTTCATTAACCCATTCCCGACTTCACTGTCTATGCCCCTCATTATTTTATAGATCTCTATAAGATCACCCCTCAGCCTCCTATGCCCCAGAGAAAAAAGTCCCAGTCTCTCCTTATAACTCAAACCATCAAGTCCCGGTAGCATCCTAGTAAATCTTTTCTGCACTCTTTCTAGTTTAATAATATCCTTTCTATAATAGGGTGACCAGAATTGCACACAGTATTCCAAGTGTGGCCTTACCAATGTCTTGTACAACTTCAACAAGACGTCCCAACTCCTGTATTCAATGTTCTGACCGATGAAACCAAGCATGCCGAATGCCTTCTTCACCACTCTGTCCACCTGTGACTCCACTTTCAAGGAGCTATGAACCTGTACCCCGAGATCTCTTTGCTCTGTAATTCTCCCCAATGCCCTACCATTAACTGAGTAAGTCCTGCCCTGGTTCAATCTACAAAATGCATCACCTCGCATTTATCTAAATTAAGCTCCATCTGCCATTCGTCAGCCCACTGGCCCAATTGATCAAGATCCCGTTGCAATTGGAGATAACTTTCTTCACTGTCCACTATGCCACCAATTCTGGTGTCATCTGCAAACTTACTAACCATGTCTCCTATATTCTCATCCAAATCATTAATATAAATGACAAATAACAGTGGGCCCAGCACTGATCCCTGAGGCACACCGCTGGTCACAGGCCTCCAGTTTGAAAAACAACTCTCTACAACCACCCTCTGGCTTCTGTCAAGAAGGGTTCGTGGTGGGAGATATAGGAAGGATATCAGAGGTAGGTTCTTTACGCAGAGAGTGGTTGGGGTGTGGAATGGACTGCCTGCAGTGATAGTGGAGTCAGACACTTTAGGAACATTTAAGCAGTTATTGGATAGGCACATGGAGCACACCAGGATGATAGGGAGTGGGATAGCTTGATCTTGGTTTCAGATAAAGCTCGGCACAACATCGTGGGCCGAAGGGCCTGTTCTGTGCTGTACTGTTCTATGTAAGCCAATTTTGTATCCATTTAAATACCTCACCCTGGATCCCATGAGATTTAACCTTATGCAACAACCTACCATGCGGTACCTTGTCAAAGGCCTTGCTAAAGTCCATGTAGACAACATCAACTGCACTGCCCTCATCTACCCTCTTGGTTACCCCTTCAAAAAATTACGTATAAATGAATTGGATTGTGGAAAACAGTAACATTTCAGTCTGCCAATGATACTAAAGTTGGAGTGGTAAGAGTGAGGGTGATACAAATCACCCGCAATGTAAAGAGAAAAGCTCCAGGATGGGAAGGGAGTGTTGGATGGGGAAGGTGTGAGGGAAGGGATTGGGAGAAACAATGTGGAGTTAATGACACGGTTCTATAGAGTGTGCAGGAACAGGGTGACCTGGGAGTATCAGTGACCTTTGAGAGTGAATAGAAAAGCATTTAGGATTTAGGGTTTGATAAACAGAGGCAGAGAGTATCAGAGCAGAGACGTTATGCTGAGAATACAATCCCAGGTTAGGCCTCAACTCGACAATGGAGTCCAGTTCTGGTCACTTTGGGAAGGATGTGAGGGGCTTTGAGAGGGAGATTTATCAGAACGATTCCAGGGAAGAAGGGTCATGGTTACAAGGTTAGGTTGGATAAATTGGGATAATTCTCCTTGGAGCAAAGGCGGTTGAGGGGAGATTTGATGGGGGTTAAAACCCTTCCCATTAGCTGATGGTAGAAGGACTAGGGGACACAGATCCAAGATTTTGAATTTTATTTTTACACAGAGTGGTAATGATCTGGAAAGTATGGCCCATGAGGGGCGGTAGATGTGGAAGCAATGATTTCAAAAGGAAATTTGGTGGCTGCTTCAAGGAAATAAACTTGAAGGATTGTGGGTCAGAGAGAAGGGAGGGGGACTGACAAGATCGCTCTGTAGGGAGCTGGCATGGACCTGATGGACTGAATGGTCTCTTTCTGTGCTGTAAACAACTCTCATGAGTCTGAAGTAAGATATTCCTGGGTAAAGACTGAATTCGCCATTAGATTTATTAATGATGAAGATATTGTTCTGAGTTCTGGAGTTTTCCATGCTGACCCGATCAAACCGTTTTATTTTAAAGGCTGTGATTATTGCTCAGTGTCTCTTTCCCAATCCCAAAGTCTCCGTATCCTTAACAACACTGAGGACTCGCTGACAATCTGTCTGATCGACATTCCAGACTTTAACATTCACCTCAGGATGAACATCGCGAATGTCGCCCAATCCCGCCTCCCGTCCACTGGCTCCGTCGACACTTCCCGCGGCCTCGGGAAAACCAGCCGGAGAATCCCACACATCCCGGACATTCTCCCAGCTTCTCCCGTCAGGAAACAGATTTTTAAAAAATACTTTTCCAATTCAATCAAATCAAATCCAATTCAGAGTCTCAACAAGTTGAGACATTTCAGATCCAGGCTGACAAGACAGGGCGAGCGACCAAACCACCCTGTCCTGGGCCTGATCTACATGAGCCAAGCTGATTGGAGAAGGGGGAGGTTCCTAGAATCATAGAAATCAGAGAATCCCTACAGTGCAGAAAGAGGCCATTCGGCCCATCGAGTCTGCACCGACCACAATCCCACCCAGGCCCTACCCTCACATATTTACCCACTAATCCCTCTAACTTACGCATCTCAGGACACTAAGGGGCAATTTTAGCACGGCCAATCAACCTAACCCGCACATCTTTGGACTGTGGGAGGAAACCGGAGCACCTGGAGGAAACCCACGCAGACACGAGGAGAATGTGCAAACTCCACACAGACAGTGACCCGAGCCGGGAATCGAACCCGGGACCCTCCTCCAAGACTTGAGCTCATTTGCATCTTAGCCAAAAGGCCGCACAAAAGTCTGAGGTCACGAACCATCCGACTCGAGAACAGCTTCTTCCTGCTGCTGCTGTCAGAGTTCGGAATGGACCGACCTCGCACTAAGCTGATCTTTCTCTGCACCCTCTCCTTTCCTTCTCTATGAACGGTATGCTTTGTACAGCGTGCCGGAAACAATACTTTTCCCTGTGTGTTAATACATGTGATAATAAACCAATCAGATTCCTTCCCAATTCTTCACCCTCAGATCAATCTCCGCTCTTTGACTCTGGGAGAAAAAACCGCCGGAACCAAACTCCGCGGAACAATCAGCGTGCGCACCGGAAGTTACCGGGGGAGCTGAGAGCGGGGCGCACCGGAAGCTGCCGGGGTGGGCTGGACGCACCGGAAGTTGCCGGGGGAACTGGGGGCTGGGCGCACCGGAAGTTGCTGGGGACTAGACGCACCGGATGTTGCCGGGGGAGCTGGGAGCGGGGCGCACCGGAAGTTGCCGGGGGAGCTGGGAGCGGGGCGCACCGGAAGTTGCCGGGGGAGCTGGGAGCGGGGCGCACCGGAAGTTGCCGGGGGAGCTGGGAGCGGGGCGCACCGGCAGTCGGCCTCATGGTGATGGCGGGCAAGCGGCGGGCTGGCGCGAGGGGCGGAGCGGCTAAGCGGAGCCGGCGGAGCGGCCCAGAGCCGGAGGGGAGCACCATCCCCAGCCCCGTGTCCAAGGTGAGGAGCGCGGTACATTGTGATAGCGCCGGTCACATCCTCACTGCACAGCAAGATCCCAGAGTAGAGAGTCAATGGGGCTGCTCCCATTGGGGGAGGGGATTGGTCAAAGCGGCAATGGCGACTCCCGGAGGAACCCTCCGGGTGAGAGGATTTGGGGATGGAGAGGGGACCGGGGATTGGTCAGGCCGCAGCTGGACTATTGGGTGGAGGGAGCGCAGCGAAGGGTCACCATGGTGACAGAGCGGGTTCGCGCTGCTCCCTCACCGCGCCGGGGCCCGGGTTCGAGTCCCGGCTTGGGTCACTGTCTGTGTGGAGTCTGCACATTCTCCCCGTGTCTGCGCGGGTTTCCTCCGGGAGCTCCGGTTTCCTCCCACAGTCTGGAAGACGTGCGGGTTTGGGCGCATTGACCCGAACAGGGGCCGGAGTGTGGGCAACTCGGGGAACTTCACAGTAACTTCATTGCAGTGTTAATGTCAGCCTACTTGTGTCACTAATAAATAAACTTTAACTTGATTCCTGGGATGGCGGCTCTGTCACATGGGGAGGGACTAAGTCGGTGAGGATTATATTCACTGGAGTTTAGAAGCGTGAGAGGGGATCTCATAGAAACTTATAAAATTCTAACAGGGTTTAGACAGGGTAGATTCAGAAAGAATGTTCCCAATGGTGGGTGAGTCCAGAACTAGGGGTCATAGATTGAGGATAAGTTTAAGTTTTATGTTTGTTTGTTAGTGTCACAAGTAGGCTTACGTTAACACTGCAATGAAGTTACTGTGAAAATCCCCTGGTCGCCACACTCCTGCGCCTGTTCGGGTTACACTGAGGGAGAATTTAGCACGGCCAATGCACCCTAACCAGCACGTCTTTCAGACTGTGGGAGGAAACAGGAGCACCCGGAGTAAACCCACGCAGACACGGGGAGAATGTGCAGACTCCGCGCAGACAGTGACCCAAGCCGGGAATCAAACCCAGGCCCTGGCGCTGTGAGGCAGCAGTGCTAATTATAAAAACCTTAGTCCTGGGTGTGCCACCCAGGACGAAGGTGAGGATAAAGTTCTTCACCCAATGGTGGGGGAGAAATTGGATACAGTTCTTGGGGCTAAAGGGATATGTGGGGAAGGGGGATCAGGATATTGAATTCAATGGTCTGCTAAGATCAAAATGAATGGTGGAGCAGGATCGAAGGGCCGAATGGCCTCCTGCTCTTTTCTGTGTTTCTATGTTCTTGCTGAATGTTTGATGCAGACAGATTCACACAGCGAGTGGTTAGGATCTGGAATGCACTGTCTGAGAGTGTGGTGGAGACAGATTCACACAGCGAGTGGTTAGGATCTGGAACGCACTGTCTGAGAGTGTGGTGGAGACAGATTCACACAGCGAGTGGTTAGGATCTGGAATGCACTGTCTGAGAGTGCGGTGGAGACAGATTCACACAGCGAGTGGTTAGGATCTGGAATGCACTGTCTGAGAGTGTGGTGGAGACAGATTCACACAGCGAGTGGTTAGGATCTGGAATGTACTGTCTGAGAGTGTGGTGGAGACAGATTCACACAGCGAGTGGTTAGGATCTGGAATGCACTGTCTGAGAGTGAGGTGGAGACAGATTCACACAGCGAGTGGTTAGGATCTGGAATGCACTGTCTGAGAGTGTGGTGGAGACAGATTCACACAGCGAGTGGTTAGGATCTGGAATGCACTGTCTGAGAGTGTGGTGGAGACAGATTCACACAGCGAGTGGTTAGGATCTGGAATGCACTGTCTGAGAGTGTGGTGGAGACAGATTCACACAGCGAGTGGTTAGGATCTGGAATGCACTGTCTGAGAGTGAGGTGGAGACAGATTCACACAGCGAGTGGTTAGGATCTGGAATGCACTGTCTGAGAGTGTGGTGGAGACAGATTCACACAGCGAGTGGTTAGGATCTGGAATGCACTGTCTGAGAGTGTGGTGGAGACAGATTCACACAGCGAGTGGTTAGGATCTGGAATGCACTGTCTGAGAGTGTGGTGGAGACAGATTCACACAGCGAGTGGTTAGGATCTGGAATGCACTGTCTGAGAGTGTGGTGGAGACAGATTCACACAGCGAGTGGTTAGGATCTGGAACGCACTGTCTGAGAGTGTGGTGGAGACAGATTCACACAGCGAGTGGTTAGGATCTGGAATGCACTGTCTGAGAGTGCGGTGGAGACAGATTCACACAGCGAGTGGTTAGGATCTGGAATGCACTGTCTGAGAGTGTGGTGGAGACAGATTCACACAGCGAGTGGTTAGGATCTGGAATGCACTGTCTGAGAGTGAGGTGGAGACAGATTCACACAGCGAGTGGTTAGGATCTGGAATGCACTGTCTGAGAGTGTGGTGGAGACAGATTCACACAGCGAGTGGTTAGGATCTGGAATGCACTGTCTGAGAGTGTGGTGGAGACAGATTCACACAGCGAGTGGTTAGGATCTGCAATGCACTGTCTGAGAGTGTGGTGGAGACAGATTCACACAGCGAGTGGTTAGGATCTGGAATGCACTGTCTGAGAGTGTGGTGGAGACAGATTCACACAGCGAGTGGTTAGGATCTGGAATGTACTGTCTGAGAGTGTGGTGGAGACAGATTCACACAGCGAGTGGTTAGGATCTGGAATGCACTGTCTGAGAGTGTGGTGGAGACAGATTCACACAGTGAGTGGTTAGGATCTGGAATGCACTGTCTGAGAGTGTGGTGGAGACAGATTCACACAGCGAGTGGTTAGGATCTGGAATGCACTGTCTGAGAGTGTGGTGGAGACAGATTCACACAGCGAGTGGTTAGGATCTGGAATGTACTGTCTGAGAGTGTGGTGGAGACAGATTCACACAGCGAGTGGTTAGGATCTGGAATGCACTGTCTGAGAGTGTGGTGGAGACAGATTCACACAGCGAGTGGTTAGGATCTGGAATGCACTGTCTGAGAGTGTGGTGGAGACAGATTCACACAGCGAGTGGTTAGGATCTGGAATGCACTGTCTGAGAGTGTGGTGGAGACAGATTCACACAGCGAGTGGTTAGGATCTGGAATGCACTGTCTGAGAGTGTGGTGGAGACAGATTCACACAGCGAGTGGTTAGGATCTGGAATGCACTGTCTGAGAGTGTGGTGGAGACAGATTCACACAGCGAGTGGTTAGGATCTGGAATGTACTGTCTGAGAGTGTGGTGGGGACAGATTCACACAGCGAGTGGTTAGGATCTGGAATGCACTGTCTGAGAGTGTGGTGGGGACAGATTCACACAGCGAGTGGTTAGGATCTGCAATGCACTGTCTGAGAGTGTGGTGGAGACAGATTCACACAGCGAGTGGTTAGGATCTGGAATGCACTGTCTGAGAGTGTGGTGGAGACAGATTCACACAGCGAGTGGTTGGGATCTGGAATGTTCTGTCTGAGAGTGTGGTGGAGACATTCACACAGCGAATGGTTAGGATCTGGAATGCACTGTCTGAGAGTGTGGTGGAGACAGATTCACACAGCGAGTGGTTAGGGTCTGGAATGCACTGTCTGAGAGTGTGGTGGAGACAGATTCACACAGCGAGTGGTTAGGATCTGGAACGCACTGTCTGAGAGTGTGGTGGAGACAGATTCACACAGCGAGTGGTTAGGATCTGGAATGTACTGTCTGAGAGTGTGGTGGAGACAGATTCACACAGCGAGTGGTTAGGATCTGGAATGCACTGTCTGAGAGTGTGGTGGAGACAGATTCACACAGCGAGTGGTTAGGATCTGGAATGCACTGTCTGAGAGTGTGGTGGAGACAGATTCACACAGCGAGTGGTTAGGATCTGGAACGCACTGTCTGAGAGTGTGGTGGGAACAAATTCACACAGCGAGTGGTTAGGATCTGGAACGCACTGTCTGAGAGTGTGGTGGAGACAGATTCACACAGCGAGTGGTTAGGATCTGGAATGTACTGTCTGAGAGTGTGGTGGAGACAGATTCACACAGCGAGTGGTTAGGATCTGGAACGCACTGTCTGAGAGTGTGGTGGAGACAGATTCACACAGCGAGTGGTTAGGATCTGGAATGCACTGTCTGAGAGTGCGGTGGAGACAGATTCACACAGCGAGTGGTTAGGATCTGGAACGCACTGTCTGAGAGTGTGGTGGGAACAGATTCACACAGCGAGTGGTTAGGATCTGGAATGTACTGTCTATGAGAGTGTGGTGGGGACAGATTCACACAGCGAGTGGTTAGGATCTCATTCAAGTAACATAATTTCTCACAGTGCAGCTCTCTCAGCACTGCAAAGGCGGGAGACTATGCACAGAACCAAAGGAAGTGGGTGAGATCCTCGAGTACTTTGCATCGATGTTCACAAAGGAGAGGGACACGTTGATTGATGGTGTCTCGGAGGGGTGTGTAAACCCTTTGGAACAAGTCATCATTACGAGGGAGGAAGTGTTAGGTGAATTTAAAAGCATTCAGTTAGACAAATCCCTGGGGCCAGGTGGCATCTATCCCATATTACTGAGGGAGACAAGAGAGGAAATTGCTGGGCCTCTAACAGAAATCTTTGTTTCCTCGTTGGCCACTGGTGAGGACCCAGAGGATTGGAAGAAACCCAACGTTGTCCCGTTATTTAAGAAGGGTAGCAAGGATAACCCGGGTAATTATAGGCCGGTGAGCTTGACATCAGTGATCGGGAAAGTGTAGGAGAAGATTCTTAGGAATAGGATCTATACACATTTGGAACTGAATGGTCTTGTTAGCGACAGACTGCATGGTTTCGTACGAGGGAGGTCATGTCTCACTAATTTAATTGAGTGTTTTGAGGAGGTGACAAAAATTATTGACAAGGGAAGGGCCTTGGATGTTGTCTACATGGACTTTAGGAAAGCATTCGACAAGGTCCCTCATGACAGGCTGGTGCAAAAGATTAAATCTCATGGGATCAGGGGTGAACTAGCTCGACGGATTCAGAACTGGCTTGGCCATAGAAGACAGAGGGTAGCGGTGAAAGGGTGTTTTTCTGAACAGAGGTCTGTAACTAGTGGTGTTCCTCAGCGATCAGTGCTGGGACCTCTGCTGTTTGTGATTATACATAAATGACTTGGAAGAAAACGTAGCTGGTCTGATTAGCAAGTTTGCGGATGTTACTAAGATTGGCGGAGTTGCAGATAGTGATGAAGATTGTCAGAGAATACAGCAGGATATAGATAGGCTGGAACATTGGGCGGAGGAATGCTAGATGGAATTTAATCCGGACAAATGCGAGGTGATGCATTTTGGTAAAACCAATTCAGGTGGGAGCTATAAAATAAATGACAGAACCATCAGGAGCGCAGACACAGAGAGATCTGGGAGCACAGAGAGATCTGGGAGTACAGGTCCACAAATCCTTAAAAGTGGCAGCACAGGTGGAAAAGATGGTGAAGAAAGCATACGGCACGCTTACCTTCATTGGACGGGGCATCGAGTATAAAAGTTGGCAAAATATGTTATATAAAATATTGGTTTGGCCACATTTGGAATACTGTGTCCAATTCTGGTCACCACACTATCAGAAGGATGTGGAAGCTTTAGAGAGAGTACGGAAAAGATTTACCAGGCTGTTGCCTGGTATGGAGGGTATTAACTATGAGGAGAGATTGAATAAACTGGGATTGTTCTCCCTGGAAAGACAAAGAACAAGACAGCACAGGAACAGGCCCTTTCCTGGTCCAAACTAGACCATTCTTTTGTATCCCTCCATTCCCACTCCGTTCATATGGCTATCTAGATAAGTCTTAAACGTTCCCAGTGTGTCCGCCTCCACCACCTTGCCCGGCAGCGCATTCCAGGCCCCCACCACCCTCTGTGTAAAATACGTCCTTCTGATATCTGTGTTAAACCTCCCCCCCGCTCACCTTGAACCTATGAGCCCTCGTGAACGTCACCACCGACCTGAGGAAAAGCTTCCCACCGTTCACCCTTTCATAATTTTATACACCTCTATTAAGTCTCCCCTCATCCTCCGTCTTTCCACGGAGAACAACCCCAGTTTACCCAATCTCTCCTCATAACTAAGCCCCTCCATACCAGGCAACATCCTGGTAAACCTCCTCTGTACTCTCTCCAAAGCCTCACGTCCTTCTGGTACGTGGCTGAGGGGTGACCTGATAGAAGTTTATAAAATTATGAGGTATCGATAGGGTGAACAGTTGGAAGCTTTTCCCCAGGGCAGAAATGATAATTACAAGGAGCACAAGTTCAAGGTAAGGGGGGGGGGGGAAGGTTCAGTGGAGATGTGCGGGGGGAGTTTTTTTACACAGAGGGTGGTGGGGGTCTGGAATGTGCTGCCAAGTGAGGTGGTTGAGGCAGTTAGATTCGCCACATTTAAGACTTATCTGGATAGACACAGAAACAAGCGGGATATAGAGGGATATAAGTGATTGGTCTAGATAGGACAACGTGATCAGTACAGGCTTGGAGAGCCGAAGGGCCTGTTCCTGTGCTGTAATTTTCTTTGTACTGACCCTCTGACAGTGCAGCACTCCCTCAGTACTGACCCTCTGACAGTGCGGCACTCCCTCAGTACTGACCCTCTGACAGTGCAGCACTCCCTCAGTACTGACCCTCTGACAGTGCGGCACTCCCTCAGTACTGACCCTCTGACAGTGCGGCACTCCCTCAGTACTGACCCTCTGACAGTGCAGCACTCCCTCAGTACTGACCCTCTGACAGTGCGGCACTCCCTCAGTACTGACCCTCTGACAGTGCGGCACTCCCTCAGTACTGACCCTCTGACAGTGCAGCACATCCTCAGTACTGACCCTCTGACAGTGCGGCACTCCCTCAGTACTGACCCTCTGACAGTGCAGCACTCCCTCAGTACTGACCCTCTGACAGTGCAGCACTCTCTCAGTACTGACCCTCTGACAGTGCGGCACTCCCTCAGTACTGACCCTCTGACAGTGCGGCACTCCCTCAGTACTGACCCTCTGACAGTGCGGCACTCCCTCAGTACTGACCCTCTGACAGTGCAGCACATCCTCAGTACTGACCCTCTGACAGTGCGGCACTCCCTCAGCACTGACCCTCTGACAGTGCGGCACTCCCTCAGTACTGACCCTCTGACAGTGCGGCACTCCCTCAGTACTGACCCTCTGACAGTGCGGCACTCCCTCAGTACTGACCCTCTGACAGTGCGGCACTCCCTCAGTACTGACCCTCTGACAGTGCGGCACTCCCTCAGTACTGACCCTCTGACAGTGCGGCACTCCCTCAGTACTGACCCTCTGACAGTGCGGCACTCCCTCAGTACTGACCCTCTGACAGTGCGGCACTCCCTCAGCACTGACCCTCTGACAGTGCAGCACTCCCTCAGTACTGACCCTCTGACAGTGCGGCACTCCCTCAGTACTGACCCTCTGACAGTGCGGCACTCCCTCAGTACTGACCCTCTGACAGTGCGGCACTCCCTCAGCACTGACCCTCTGACAGTGCGGCACTCCCTCAGTACTGACCCTCTGACAGTGCGGCACTCCCTCAGTACTGACCCTCTGACAGTGCGGCACTCCCTCAGTACTGACCCTCTGACAGTGCGGCACTCCCTCAGTACTGACCCTCTGACAGTGCGGCACTCCCTCAGTACTGACCCTCTGACAGTGCGGCACTCCCTCAGTACTGACCCTCTGACAGTGCGGCACTCCCTCAGTGCTGACCCTCTGACAGTGCGGCACTCCCTCAGTGCTGACCCTCTGATAGTGCGGCACTCCCTCAGCACTGACCCTCTGACAGAGCGGCACTCCCTCAGCACTGACCTTGTGACAGTGCGGCACTCCCTCAGTACTGACCCTCTGACAGTGCGGCACTCACTCAGCACTGACCCTCTGACAGAGCGGCACTCCCTCAGCACTGACCCTCTGACAGTGCGGCACTCCCTCAGTACTGACCCTCTGACAGTGCAGCACTCCCTCAGTACTGACCCTCTGACAGAGCGGCACTCCCTCAGCACTGACCCTCTGACAGTGCGGCACTCCCTCAGCACTGACCCTCTGACAGTGCGGCACTCCCTCAGCACTGACCCTCTGACAGTGCGGCACTCCCTCAGTACTGACCCTCTGACAGTGCGGGCACTCCCTCAGTACTGACCCTCTGACAGTGCGGCACTCCCTCAGCACTGACCCTCTGACAGTGCGGCACTCCCTCAGCACTGACCCTTCGGATGTTCAGAGAGTTCTCAATCTGTGTTATTCTCCCCCTCAGAGAGCAGTGGATGTTGGGCCGTCGATTACATTCCGGGATATTTGATCGACGTGTTTGCAGGGTTTTTGGGGGGGAGGGGGGGCAGGATTGAGAATGGTGTTAAAGGCTACAGTCCATTCAACTCTGCTTCGTGGGACAGGCTTGCTGGACCGAATGGCCCCCAGTTCCTATTGTACCTGATCCTACGGCAATGGGTGTAGTATGGTTTAAGATGTTGTTGAGTTGAGCTGTTACTGTCCTCCATCACCTTCCGCAGGGGAAATGGAAGAATAAGGAACGGGTTGTGATCTTCTCCTCACGCGGGATTGATTACCGAGCTCGCCACCTGATGCAGGATCTCCGCAAGCTGATGCCACATTCCAAACCCGGTAACTGGACACTCCCTCAGCTTGAGTTTTTCAAATACTTTCATTGGTGCTCGAGATGTCGGTCAGTGGGGTTAAGTGCTGCATGTGTGAGATGTGGGAGATCCGTGATGTTTCCAGCGTCTCGGATGACTCTCTCTGCAGGAAGTGCACCCAATTGCAGCTCCTTACAGACCGCATGGATAGGTTGGAGCAGCAGCTGGATGCACTTAGGAGCATGAAGGAGGCGGAAAGCATCATAGAGAGAAGCTTTAGAGACGTGGTCACACCCAAGGTGCAGGCAGATAGATGGGTGACCGCCAGAAGGGGCAGGCAGTCAGTGCAGGAATCCCCTGTATGGGATTGGGGGTGATCTAGGAAATTGGATCAGGAATTGGCTAGCGGATAGGAAACAGAGGGTGGTGGTTGATAGTAAATATTCATCATGGAGTGCGGTTACAAGTGGTGTACCTCAGGGATCTGTTTTGGGGCCACTGCTGTTTGTAATATTTATTAATGATCTGGATGAGGGTATAGTTGGGTGGATTAGCAAATTTGCTGATGACACCAAAGTCGGTGGTGTGGTAGACAGTGAGGAAGGGTGTCGTAGTTTGCAGGAAGACTTAGACAGGTTGCAAAGTTGGGCCGAGAGGTGGCGGATGGAGTTTAATGCGGAGAAGTGTGAGGTAATTCACTTTGGTAGGAATAACAGATGTGTTGAGTATAGGGCTAACGGGAGGACTTTGAATAGTGTGGAGGAGCAGAGGGATCTAGGTGTATGTGTGCATAGATCCCTGAAAGTTGGGAATCAAGTAGATAAGGTTGTTAAGAAGGCATATGGTGTCTTGGCGTTTATTGGTAGGGGGATTGAATTTAGGAGTCGTAGCGTTATGTTGCAACTGTACACAACTCTGGTGCGGCCGCACTTGGAGTACTGTGTGCAGTTCTGGTCCCCACATTACAGGAAGGATGTGGAGGCTTTGGAGAGGGTGCAGAGGAGGTTTACCAGGATGTTGCCTGGTATGGAGGGGAGATCCTATGAGGAGAGGCTGAGGGATTTGGGATTGTTTTCGCTGGAAAGGCGGCGGCTAAGAGGGGATCTTATTGAAACATATAAGATGATTAGAGGTTTAGATAGGGTGGATAGTGATAGCCTTTTTCCTCTGATGGAGAAATCCAGCACGAGGGGGCATGGCTTTAAATTGAGGGGGGGTAGTTATAGAACCGATGTCAGGGGTAGGTTCTTTACCCAGAGGGTGGTGAGGGATTGGAATGCCCTGCCAGCATCAGTAGTAAATGCGCCTAGTTTGGGGGCGTTTAAGAGATCCGTAGATAGGTTCATGGACGAAAAGAAATTGGTTTAGGTTGGAGGGTCACAGTTTTTTTTTAACTGGTCGGTGCAACATCGTGGGCCGAAGGGCCTGTTCTGCGCTGTAATGTTCTATGTTCTATGTTCTATCCCCCTCTCTAACAAGCATCCTGCTTTGGTTACTGTTGGGGGGGATGGCCTATCAGGGGATACCAGCAGCAGCAGCCTGAGCAGTGGCACCACGGCTGGCTCTGTTGTTAAGCAGGGAGGGACAAAGAGGACTAGAACAATAGTTACAGGGGATTCTATAGTTAGGGGTGCAGATAGGCGCTTCTGTGGACGTGAAAGAGACTCCAGGATGGGATGTTGCCTCCCTGGTGCCAGGGTCCAGGATGTCTCTGAACCGGCAGAAAGCATTCTGAAGGGAGAAGGTGAACAGCTAGAGGTCGTGGTACATATTGGTACTGACGACATAGGTAGGAAGAGTGATGAGGTCCTGCACCAGCAGTTTAGGGAGTTAGGTAGAAAGTTAAAAAGCAGGACCTCGAGGGTTGTAATCTCAGAATTACTCCCTGTGCCACGGGCCAGTGAGGCTAGGAATAGGCAGATAGTGCAGCTCAACACGTGGCTAAACAGCTGGTGTAGGAGGGAGGGTTTCAGATATCTGGACCATTGGGGTCTCTCCCAGGGCAGATGGGACCTGTACAAGAAGGACGGGTTGCATCTAAACTGGAAGGGCACAAATATTCTGGCCGGGAGGTTTGCTAGTGTCACACGGGAGGATTTAAACTAGCTTGGCAGGGGGGGTGGGAACCAAAGCAAAGGTGAATTAGCTGAAGGGGAGCCAGAGAGTAGGGCCAGTAAGACCCAGAGAAACAGCAGGCAGGGTGGGATTGCTAATCAGAGAGGGTCTGGTGGACTGAAGTGCATTTGTTTCAATGCGAGAAGTGTAACAGGTAAGGCAGATGAACTTAGAGCTTGGATTAGTACTAGGAACTATGATGTTGTTGCCATTACAGAGACTTGGTTAAGGGAAGGACAGGATTGGCAGCTTAACATTCCAGGATACAGATGTTTCAGGCGGGATAGAGGGGGATGTAAAAGGGGTGGGGGAGTTGCACTACTGGTTAAGGAGAATATCACAGCTGTACTCCAGGAGGACACCTCGGAGGGTTCATACAGCGAGGTAATATGGGTAAAGCTCAGGAATAGGAAAGGTGTAGTCACAATGTTGGGGGTTTACTATAGGCCACCCAACTGCCAGTGGGAGACTGAGGAACAGGTATGTAGGCAGATTTTGGCAAGGTGTAAAAGTTGTTGTGGTGGGAGATTTTAATTTTCCCTATATTGACTGGGACTCACTCAGTGCTCAGGGCGTGGATGGGGCAGAGTTTGTAAGGAGCATCCAGGAGGGCTTCCTGAAACAGTATGTAGATAGTCCAACTAGCGAAGGGGCCATACTGGACCTGGTATTGGGGAATGAGCCCGGCCAGGTGGTCGATGTTTCAGTTGGGGAGCAGTTCGGGAACAGTGACCACAATTCAGTAAGCTTTCAGGTACTGATGGATAAAGATAAGTGTAGTCCTCAAGTGAAGGTGCTAAATTGGGGGAAGGCTAATTACAACAATATTAGGCAGGAACTGAAGAATGTAGATTGGGGGCAGATGTTTGAGGGCAAATCAACATCTGGCATGTGGGAGGCTTTCAAGTGTAAGTTGATAGGGATTCAGGAACGGCACATTCCTGTCAGGATGAAGGATAAGTATGGCAAATTTTGGGAACCTTGGATAACGAGAGATACTGTGAGCCTAGTCAAAGAGAAAAAGGAAGCGTTTGTCAAAGCTAGGAGGCTGGGAACACACGAAGCAAGTGTGGAATACAAGGAAAGTAGAAAGAAACTTAAGCAAGGAGTAAGGAGGGCTAAAAGGGGTCATGAAAAAGCATTGGCCAGTAGGATTAAGGAAAATCCCAAGGCTTTTTACACATATATAAAGAGCAAGAGGGTAGCCAGGGAGAGGGTTGGCCCACTGAAGGACAAGGGAGGGAATCTATGTGTGGAGCCAGAGGAAATGGGCGAGGTATTAAATGAGTACTTTGCGTCAGTATTCACCAAAGAGAAGGACTTGGTGGATAATGAGTCTGGGAAAGGATGTGTAGATAGTTTGAGTCATGTTGAGATCAAAAAGGAGGAGGTATTGGGGTTCTTGAGAAACATTAAGGTAGACAAGTCCCCAGGGCCTGATGGGATATACCCCAGAATACTGAGAGAGGCACGGGAGGAAATTGCTGGGGCTTTGAGAGAAATCTTTGTATCCTCACTGGCTACAGGGGAGGTCCCAGAGGATTGGAGAATAGCCAATGTTGTTCCTTTGTTTAAGAAGGGTAGCAAGAATAATCCAGGTAATTACAGGCCGGTGAGCCTTACATCAGTGGTAGGGAAATTATTGGAGAGGATTCTTCGAGACAGGATTTATTCCCACTTGGAAATAGGTGGACGTATTAGTGAGAAGCAACATGGTTTTGTGAAGGGGAGGTCGTGTCTCACAAACTTGATCAAGTTTTTCGAGGAAGTGACGAAGATGATTGATGAGGGTAGGGCAGTGGATGTTGTCTACATGGACTTCAGTAAGGCCTTTGACAAGGTCCCTCATGGCAGACTGGTGCAGAAGGTGAAGTTGCATGGGATCAGAGGTGAGCTGGCAAAGTGGATACAAAACTGGCTCGGTCAAAGAAGACAGAGGGTAGCAGTGGAAGGGTGCGTTTCTGAATGCAGGGCTGTGACAAGTGGTGTTCCTTTGCTGTTTGTAATATATATAAATGGAAAATGTAACTGGTTTGATTAGTAAGTTTGCGGATGACACAAAGGTTGGTGGATTTGCGGATAGCGATGAGGACCATCAGAGGATACAGCAGGATATAGATCAGTTGGAGACTTGGGCGGAGAGATGACAGATGGAGTTTAATCCGGACAAATGTGAGGTAATGCGTTTTGGAAGGTCTAATACAGATAGGAAATATACAGTAAATGGCAGAACCCTTAGGAGTATTGATAGGCAAAGGGATCTGAGTGTACAGGTACACAGGTCACTGAAAGTGGCAATGCAGGTGGAGAAGGTAGTCAAGAAGGCATACGGCATGCTTGCCTTCATCGGCCGGGGTATTGAGTTTAAAAATTGGCAAGTCATGTTGCAGCTTTATAGAACCTTAGTTAGGCCGCACTTGGAATATCGTGTTCAATTCTGGTCGCCACACTACCAGAAGGATGTGGAGGCTTTGGAGAGGGTACAGAAAAGATTTACCAGGATGTTGCCTGGTATGGAGGGCATTAGCTATGAGGAGAGGTTGGAGAAACTTGGTTTGTTCTCACTGGAGCGACGGAGGTTGAGGGGCGACCTGATGAGAAGCATGGACAGAGTGGATAGTCAGAATCTTTTTCCCAGGGTGGAAGAGTCAATTACTAGGGGGCACAGGTTTAAGGTGCGAGGGGCAAGGTTTAAAGGAGATGTACGAGGCAGATTTTTTACACAGAGAGCAGTGGGTGCCTGGAACTCGTTGCCGGGGGAGGTAGTGGAAGCGGATACGATCGTGACTTTTAAGGGGCATCTTGACAAGTACATGAATAGGATGGGAATAGAGGGATATGGTCCCCGGAAGGGTAGGAGGGGGTTTTAGTTCAGTGGGGTAGCATGGTCGGTGCAGGATTGGAGGGCCGAAGGGCCTGTTCCTGTGCTGTAATTTTCTTTGTTCTTTGAGTTGCTGCGATAAGCACTCACTATCCGGAGGTTTGCACTTGATGCTGAGCTGTTTTTTTATGAGTGCGGGGGTTATGAAAGCAGCTGTGTTGTCACAGAAATACTTGTCTGCTGCACTAACTCTCGAATCCTTCATCACCGCTGCCCCCCTGATCTTCCTTTCCATGTCAGCACTCAAGGGTCTTCGGGGCTGAAACATTGGGCACGACTTTCCATCCACGCACCAAGACCCAGAATTCTCATCCCAGGCCAGCGGATCTTTAAATGGTCGCCACATTTCCTGCCCCGCCCACTCCGGTTCCCGAAATTCTGCCAATTAACTGTTTCTCTCCACAAACCCTGCCTGAGCTGCTGAGTTTATCCAGTTTTCTGTTTTTATGTCAGATTTCCAGCATCTGCAGTATTTTGTTTTTATTCCTTATTCATTTCCAGGATGTGGGTGTCGCTGGCTGGGTCAGTATTTATTGTCCATCCCTAATTGCTCTTCGGAAGGTGGCGGTGAGCTGCCTTCTTGAGTGACTGCAGTCCCTGAGGTGTAGGTACATCCACATTGCTGTTAGGGAGGGAGTTCGAGGATTTTGACCCAGTGACAGTGAAGGAACGGCCGATATATTTCCCAGTCAGGATGGTGAATGACTTGCAGGTGGTGATGTTCCCATGTATCTGCTGCCCTTGTCCTTCTAGATGGAAGTGATCATGGGTTTGGAAGGTGATGTCTAAGGATTTTCGGTGAATTGCTGCAGTGCATCTTGTAGATAGTACACACTGCTGCTACTGAGCATCGGTGGTGGAGGGAGTGGATGTTTGTGGATGGGGTGCCAATCAAGCGGGGCTGCTTTGTCCTGGATGGTGTCGAGCTTCTTGAGTGTTGTTGGAGCTGCACTCATTCCGGCAAACGGGGAGTATTCCATCACACTCCTGACTTGTGCCTTGTAGATGGTGGACAGGCTTTGGGGAGTCAGGAGCTGAGTTACTGACGCAGGATTCCTAATCTCTGACCTGCTCTGGTAGCCACGGTATGTATATATCAGAACATAAGAACTAGGAGCAGGAGTCGGCCATCTGGCCCCTCGAGCCTGCTCCACCATTCAATAAGATCATGGCTGATCTTTTCGTGGACTCAGCTCCACTTACCCGCCCGCTCACCATAACCATTAATTCCTTTACTGTTCAAAAATTTATCAATCCTTGCCTTAAAAACATTCAGTGAGGTAGCCTCAACTGCTTCACTGGGCAGGGAATTCTGCAGATTTACAACCCTTTGTGTGAAGAAGTTCCTCCTCAACTCAGTCCTAAATCTGCTCCCCCTTATTTTGAGGCTATGCCCCTAGTTCTAGTTCCACCCGCCAGTGGAAACAACTTCCCTGCTTCTATCTTATCTTTTCCCTTCATAATCTTATATGTTTCTATAAGATCTCCCCTCATTCTTCTGAATTCCAATGAGTATAGCCCCAGTCTACTCAGTCTCTCCTCATAAGCCAACCCTCTCAACTCCGGAATCAACCCAGTGAATCACCTCTGCACCCCCTCCAGTGCCAGTATATCCTTTCTCAAGTAAGGAGACCAAAACTGTACACAGAACTCCAGGTGTGGCCTCACATGACTCGTCTGGTTCAGTTTCTGGTCAATGATAACCCCCAGGATGTTGACAGTGGGAGATTCAGTGATGGTTACACCATTGAATGTCAAGGGGCGGTGGTTGAGTGTCTCTTATTGGTGATGGTCATTGCCTGGTATTTGTGCAGCGTGAATGTTACTGCCACTTGTCAGCCCGAGCCTGGATATTGTCCAGATCTTGCTGCGTTTGGACACGGACTGCTTCAGTATCTGAGGAGTTGCGAATGGTGCTGAACATTGTGCAATCATCGACGAACATCCCCACTTCTGATCTAATGACGGAGGGAAGGTTATTGATGAAGCAGCTGAAGATTGTTGGGTCTTGGACACTCCCCTGAGGGACCCCTGCAGAGATGTCCTGGAGCTGAGATGACTGACCCTCCACAACCACAACCATCTTCCTATGTACCGGGTATGACTCCAACCAGCAGAGAGTTTGCCCCCTGATACCCATTGATTCCAGTTTCGCTCGGGCTCCTTGATGCCACACTCGGTCGAATGCGGCCTTGATGTCCAGGGCAGTCACTCTCACCTCACCTCTGGAATTCAGCTCTTTTGTCCATGTTTGAACCAAGGCTGTCAGGAGCTCATCAACAAAGAACAAAGAAAATTACAGCACAGGAACAGGCCCTTCGGCCCTCCAAGCCTGCACCGACCATGCTGCCCGACTGAACTAAAACCCCCTACCCTTCTGGGGACCATATCCCTCTATTCCCATCCTATTCATGTATTTGTCAAGACATCCTTTAAAAATTGAAGGGGATAGATAGAGTGAACGTTCAAAGACAATTTCCTCGGGTGGATGGAGCTATTACAAGGGGGCATAACTATAGGGTTCGTGGTGGGAGATACAGGACGGATATCAGAGGTAGGTTCTTTACGCAGCGAGTGGTTGGGGTGTGGAATGGATTGCCTGCAGTGATAGTGGAGTCAGACACTTTAGGAACATTTAAGCGGTTATTGGATAGGCACATGGAGCACACCAGGATGATAGGGAGTGGGATAGCTTGATCTTGGTTTCAGATAAAGCTCGGCACCACATCGTGGGCCGAAGGGCCTGTTCTGTGCTGTACTGTTCTATGTAGGACATACCTGGACAATTTTCCACATTGTTGGGTAGATGCCAGTATTGTAACTGTACTGGAAGAGCTTGGCTGGGGGAGCGGCAAGTTCTGGAGCACAAGTCTTCGGTGTCATTGCCATATAACCACTAAAACCCATCTGGTTCACTAATGTCCTTTAGGGAAGGAAATCTGCCGTCCTTACCCGGTCTGGCCTACATGCAACTCCAGAGCCACAGCAATGTGGTTGATTTGTAAACTCTCTGAAATGGCCTAGCAAACCACTACAGAACAAACGGCAACACGGGGTTCAAGAAGGCAGCTCACCACCACCTTCTCGAGGGAAACTAGGGGAATGAATGCTGGCCCCAGCCAGCGACACCCACATCCCATAAATGAATAAGAGCAAAATACTGCGGATGCTGGGAGTAGAGCCGTGGAATCCCTGCAGTGGAAGGAGGTCATTTGGCCCATCGAGTCTGCACCAATTCCCTAAAAGAACATTTTAGCCAGGCCCACCCCCTCTACCCCATCCCCAAAACCCTGCACATTGATCATGGCCAATCCACCCAACCCACACATCTTTCAGAATGTGGGAGGAAACCCACGCAGACACGGGGAGAACGTGCAAACTCCACACAGACAGTGACCCGAGGCTGGAATCGAACCCGGCTCCCTGGCGCTGTGAGGCAGCAGTGCTAACCACTGTGCCACCCGGAGGAAAAGCTCACTGGCTCTGACAGCATGTATGGGGAGAGAAAGCGAGAGAGAGAGAGTTAGTGATGAGCAGTAAATGCCAGCAATGCCCCCCACACCCTGCGAATGATTCAAAAATACAGAGTTGTGTGTGTGAAAGAGTCTTGGGAGCCATTGTACAGATTGGCTGATATTTTGAATGCACCCTATAGGGTGAACGACCTGTAGAGAATGTCGATGGGGGGGTGGTTCGGTGCTGAACCCTTTGTGGAATTAATCGAAGCCCTTTCCTCTCGTTGCAGATACGAAAATGGATCGAAAGGACAAGTTGTTTGTGATTAATGAGGTAAAGAGAATGGTGCTAACAGACCCTGACTGCTTGATCTCACTGTCAGATTCACTGTTTGAGGGAAATGTTCAGAGTTTCCCATTCTCATTTTGAACATGGAAACTCGATATGTGTGAATATGAAGAGTATCTCTCTGCTTTGAGGAGCTGCAGCAGGAGTGAGAAGAATAACATTGCGCTTTTTAATTGTTACGACTCATGCCCAGCGGCAGAAGGTCCAGAAACTGAAGGCTTTATGTCTCTGGCCTTTCACCAAGATTCTCAGCACCCTGCTGTCCCACAGTTGTCCACAGGTGTATCCCACTCGCTATGGTGAGCTCGGGAGAGATCCCGTGTTCAGTACAGTCCAAGTAACCACAGGAGAGACAGGGTGACTCAGGAGGGATAGTGTGTCCCTGTGAGATGAGATTGACTAGAACACACTGGCTCAGTGAGTTGGTGCATTGCTCTGAGCTCTGGACAGATGTGCCCAGTTTAAGAAGCATTGCTTTATGTTCCGTGACGGTGTGTCTATCAGCGGTTGGTTAGTGAGCGATAACCTCTTTGTAACTTTAACTTTATCTGCTATTGTTGATCTCCTGGAACAGATTTGTGAAATGAAGAACTGTAATAAATGCCTGTACTTTGAAGCTAAGAAGAAGCAGGATCTGTACATGTGGTGAGAGAATCATTCATTGTGTTAATCACATCTTGGGGTCAAGAACAGTACAGCACAGGAACAGGCCCTTCGGCCCTCCAAGCTGTGCTGATCATGATGCCTGAACTAAACTAAAAATAAAACCCTTCTGCCCTGACTTGGACCATATCCCTCTTATTCATCTACCCGTCTAGATGCCTCCTAAATGTTGCTAATGTCCCTGCTTCCACCACCTCCTGGCAGCGCGTTCCAGGCACCCACCACTCTCTGCGTGGAAAACGTCCCCTGCACATCTCCCTTAAACTTTCCCCCTCTCACCTTGAATCTTTGCCCCCCTGTAATTGACGCTGGACTGGTACTTGGTCAGTGAGAATCGTCGTGAGGATCCGGACTGGTACACGTGGTGAGTGAGCTGTGAGGAGGATACAGAGGCTGCAAAGAGATATTGGCAGGTGGAGTGAGTGATGGCAGGTGGAGTGAGTGATGGCAGGTGGAGTGAGTGATGGCAGGTGGAGTGAGTGATGGCAGGTGGAGTGAGTGATGGCAGGTGGAGTGAGTGATGGCAGGTGGAGTGAGTGATGGCAGGTGGAGTGAGTGATGGCAGGTGGAGTGAGTGATGGCAGGTGGAGTGAGTGATGGCAGGTGGAGTGGAATGTGTGAGATTACCCGAAGAATAGTGATGTGAGACATTGGAAACATTTGCATTCAGAGGGACGAGGAATAAATCACAGCAGGTGCAGCAAGCAAGCAGGAAGCTGAATGGTATGTTAGCTTTTCCATTCTTCCATGGGATTGGTGACTGTCCAGCATTTATTGCCCTTGGGAAGGTGGTGGTGAGCTGTGTTCCTGAGTCGCAGTAGGTCCACCCAGAGTGCTGTCAGAGAGCGAGGTTTCTGACAAAGGGATTGGAATATAAGAGTAAAGAAGGCGTGTTACAGTGAGACAGGGCATTGGTGGGAACATGTCTGGAACACTGTACAGAGGAAGGGTATAGACAGCTTAGAGACAGTACAGCAAAGCTTCACTGGATTGGTCACTGGGATGAGAGGGTTTTCCTATGAGAGGCTGAGTAAATTGGCTCTGCATTCTGTGGAGATTTGAAAAATGGGAGGCGGTCGCTCTGAAACACAAGGTACTGAACGGGCTTGATAGGGTGGCCACTGAGGGATTGTGAGGGTGGAGGCGGGGGTCAGAGTGGAGGTGGGGAGGCAGTCAAGGGAGGAGAAAGTGTGGGGTAGGTCTAGGCAATTTCTGACAATAGAGTCAGAGTATTACAGCACAAAGAGAGACCCTTTGGCCCATCGAGTCTGTGCCAGTCATCAGGCCGCTGTCTATTCTAGTCTCAGACCGGCCTGTACCGACACCCTGTCTATTCTAGTCTCAGACCGGCCTGTACCTACACCCTGTCTATTCTCGTCCAGGACCGGCCTGTACCTACACCCTGTCTATTCTAGTCCCAGACCGGCCTGTACCGACACCCTGTCTATTCTAGTCCCAGACCGGCCTGTACCTACACCCTGTCTATTCTAGTCCCAGACCGGCCTGTACCTACACCCTGTCTATTCTAATCCCAGACCGGCCTGTACCTACACCCTGTCTATTCTAGTCCCAGACCGGCCTGTACCTACACCCTGTCTATTCTAGTCTCAGACCGGCCTGTACCTACACCCTGTCAATTCTAGTCCCAGACCGGCCTGTACCGACACCCTGTCTATTCTAGTCCCAGACCGGCCTGTACCGACACCCTGTCTATTCTAGTCCCAGACCGGCCTGTACCTACACCCTGTCTATTCTAGTCCCAGACCGGCCTGTACCTACACCCTGTCTATTCTGATCCCAGACCGGCCTGTACCTGCACCCTGTCTATTCTAGTCCCAGACCGGCCTGTACCTACACCCTGTCTATTCTAGCCCCAGACCGGCCTGTACCTACACCCTGTCTATTCTAGCCCCAGACCGGCCTGTACCTACACCCTGTCTATTCTAGCCCCAGACCGGCCTGTACCTACACCCTGTCTATTCTAGCCCCAGACCGGCCTGTACCTACACCCTGTCTATTCTAGTCCCAGACCGGCCTGTACCTACACCCTGTCTATTCTAGCCCCAGACCGGCCTGTACCTACACCCTGTCTATTCTAGCCCCAGACCGGCCTGTACCTACACCCTGTCTATTCTAGCCCCAGACCGGCCTGTACCTACACCCTGTCTATTCTAGCCCCAGACCGGCCTGTACCTACACCCTGTCTATTCTAGTCCCAGACCGGCCTGTACCTACACCTTGTCTATTCTAGTCCCAGACCGGCCTGTACCTACACCCTGTCTATTCTAATCCCAGACCGGCCTGTACCTACACCCTGTCTATTCTAGTCTCAGACCGGCCTGTACCTACACCCTGTCTATTCTAATCCCAGACCGGCCTGTACCTACACCCTGTCTATTCTAGTCTCAGACCGGCCTGTACCTACACCCTGTCTATTCTAGTCCCAGACCGGCCTGTACCTACACCCTGTCTATTCCAGTCCCAGACCGGCCTGTACCTACACCCTGTCTATTCTAGCCCCAGACCGGCCTGTACCTACACCCTGTCTATTCTAGTCTCAGACCGGCCTGTACCTACACCCTGTCTATTCTAGTCCCAGACCGGCCTGTACCTACACCCTGTCTATTCCAGTCCCAGACCGGCCTGTACCTACACCCTGTCTATTCTAGCCCCAGACCGGCCTGTACCTACACCCTGTCTATTCTAATCCCAGACCGGCCTGTACCTACACCCTGTCTATTCTAGTCCCAGACCGGCCTGTACCGACACCCTGTCTATTCTAGTCCCAGACCGGCCTGTACCTACACCCTGTCTATTCTAGCCCCAGACCGGCCTGTACCTACACCCTGTCTATTCTAGTCCCAGACCGGCCTGTACCTACACCCTGTCTATTCTAGTCCCAGACCGGCCTGTACCTACACCCTGTCTATTCTAGTCCCAGACCGGCCTGTACCTACACCCTGTCTATTCTAATCCCAGACCGGCCTGTACCTACACCCTGTCTATTCTAATCCCAGACCGGCCTGTACCTACACCTTGTCTATTCTAGTCCCAGACCGGCCTGTACCTACACCCTGTCTATTCTAATCCCAGACCGGCCTGTACCTACACCCTGTCTATTCTAGCCCCAGACCGGCCTGTACCTACACCCTGTCTATTCTAGTCCCAGACCGGCCTGTACCTACACCCTGTCTATTCTAGTCCCAGACCGGCCTGTACCTACACCCTGTCTATTCTAGTCCCAGACCGGCCTGTACCTACACCCTGTCTATTCTAGTCCCAGACCGGCCTGTACCTACACCCTGTGTATTCTAGTCCCAGACCGGCCTGTACCTACACCCTGCCTATTCTAGTCCCAGACCGGCCTGTACCTACACCCTGTCTATTCTAGCCCCAGACCGGCCTGTACCTACACCCTGTCTATTCTAATCCCAGACCGGCCTGTACCTACACCCTGTCTATTCTAGTCCCAGACTGGCCTGTACCTACACCCTGTCTATTCTAGTCCCAGACCGGCCTGTACCTACACCCTGTCTATTCTAGTCCCAGACTGGCCTGTACCTACACCCTGTCTATTCTAGCCCCAGACCGGCCTGTACCTACACCCTGTCTATTCTAGTCCCAGACCGGCCTGTACCTACACCCTGTCTATTCTAGTCCCAGACTGGCCTGTACCTACACCCTGTCTATTCTAGTCCCAGACCGGCCTGTACCTACACCCTGTCTATTCTAGTCCCAGACCGGCCTGTACCTAAACCCTGTCTATTCTAGTCCCAGACCGGCCTGTACCTACACCCTGTCTATTCTAGTCCCAGACCGGCCTGTACCTACACCCTGTCTATTCTAGCCCCAGACCGGCCTGTACCTACACCCTGTCTATTCTAGCCCCAGACCGGCCTGTACCTACACCCTGTCTATTCCAGTCCCAGACCGGCCTGTACCTACACCCTGTCTATTCTAGCCCCAGACCGGCCTGTACCTACACCCTGTCTATTCTAGTCCCAGACCGGCCTGTACCTACACCCTGTCTATTCTAGTCCCAGACCGGCCTGTACCTACACCCTGTCTATTCTAGCCCCAGACCGGCCTGTACCTACACCCTGTCTATTCTAGCCCCAGACCGGCCTGTACCTACACCCTGTCTATTCCAGTCCCAGACCGGCCTGTACCTACACCCTGTCTATTCTAGCCCCAGACCGGCCTGTACCTACACCCTGTCTATTCTAGTCCCAGACCGGCCTGTACCTACACCCTGTCTATTCTAGTCCCAGACCGGCCTGTACCTACACCCTGTCTATTCTAGTCCCAGACCGGCCTGTACCTACACCCTGTCTATTCTAATCCCAGACCGGCCTGTACCTACACCCTGTCTATTCTAGTCCCAGACCGGCCTGTACCTGCACCCTGTCTATTCTAGCCCCAGACCGGCCTGTACCTACACCCTGTCTATTCTAATCCCAGACCGGTCTGTACCTACACCCTGTCTATTCTAGTCCCAGACCGGCCTGTACCTACACCCCCTCAGCAGTTTTTGATCTTAATGCAGCCACATTATCCAAATGATGCAGTGATTTTTTTGTTTGTGTTTCAGGATCTCGAACGTACCTCATGGACCATCTGCCAAATTTCTAATCCAGAATAGTAAGTTTCCTGTTCTGTTTGGATGGTCAGTTTAAATATTTCACTGTCCTGAGCAGCTCAAATCTCCGTGTTATTGAGCAGATTATTGAGCTGCTTCCAACAATAATTCTAACCCCAGGTACCTCCCTCAGCGAGGACAACCCACACTGATGGCAGAGAGTGTTGCTGAGAGCTCCAGTATTGGTGCTGACAGATTCCAATCCCAATTCAGGACTGGATAAGGAAGAAGAGAAAGGCTTTGAGCAAGTCCAAAGGGAGGAATTCCGCTGTAGCCCGGGGGGGAATATCGGAAGTGGGAGCTGAAGAAAGCAACTAGAAGATCCGAAAGGGGGATTGAAAATGGACTTGCAGACAGGATTAGGGAGAATTCTAAAGTATATTATAAATATGTGAAGGAGGTAAACCAGGAAAGAGTAGGGCCCATTAGAGACCAGGGGGGCAATCTGTGTGTGAAGCCGCAGGATATGGGAAGGGTGTTAAATGAATACTTCTCTTTGGTCTTCATTCCAGAAAAGGAGAATGTAGGTACAGCATTCAGGAAAAGGGACTGTGTGGAAATTGCAGTTTGACATCGGAAATGAGGAGGTATTGGAGGCTCTGACAGTCTTAGAAGTGGACAAATCTCCAGGCCCGGATGAATTGCATCCCAGGTTGCCGTGGGAGACGGGGCAGGAAATTGCAGAAAAGGGGCTCTGACACAAATTTTAAATTCCCTTCTGGCCACAGGGTAAATACAGTAAGAAGTCTCACAACACCAGGTTAAAGACCAACAGGTTTATTTGGTAGCAAATGCCATTAGCTTTTGGAGCGCTGCTCCTTCGTCAGATAGAGTGGAAATCTGCTCTCAAACAGGGCACAGAGTCTCCAGACAGGACAGCCAGTGAGATTCTGCAAGACCAGGGGGAAAGCTGTGGGGGTTACTGATAATGTGACATAAATCCAACATCCCGGTTTAGGCCGTCCTCATGTGTGCGGAACTTGGCTATCAGTTTCTGCTCAGTGACTCTGCGCTGTCGTGTGTCGTGAAGGCCGCCTTGGAGAACGCTTACCTGAAGATCGTTCCGCACACATGAGGACGGCCTAAACCGGGATGTTGGGTTCATGTCGCACTATCAGTAACCCCCACAGCTTGCCTCCTGGACTTGCGGGCTATCCTGTCTGGAGACAATACACACCTCTTCAACCTGTGCTTAATGCTCCCTCCACCCACATTGTCTGTACCTTTAAGACCTGGTTGGCTGTAGAGATTCGCATTCTAATCAGTATTCTGTAACTTGATTTTGTGTCTCTGTGCCCTGTTTGAGAGCACATTTCCACTCCATCTGACGAAGGAGCAGCACTCCGAAAGCTAGTGGTATTTGCTACCAAATAAACCTGTTGGACTTTAACCTGGTGTTGTGAGACTCCTCACAGGGGAAATGCCAGAGGACTGGAGGACGGTTAATGTGGTTCCACTTTTCAATAAAGGTGGTAGAGATGAACTCGGAAATTACAGACCAGTGAGTCTCACGTCAGTGATAGGAAAACTATTGGAGAAAATTGTAAAGGAGAGAATTAATCTCCACTTGGAAAGGCATTGGTTAATTAGGGAACGTCAGCATGGCTTCATCAGAGGGAGGACATGCCTAACAAATTTAAGGGAATTTTTTGAAAATGTGATCAAGTGTGTGGATGAGGGAAATGCAGTTGATGTTGTTTATATGGATTTTAGCAAAGCTTTTGACAAGGTCCCACATGGGAGACTGATTGACAAGATTAAAGCACATGGAATTCAGGGAAACTTGGCGAGATGGATCAGAAACTGGCTCAGTAATAGGACACAAAGGGTAGTGATAGAAGGCTGTTTGAGGGGCACAGATCAGCTAGATAGTCAATATCTTTTCCCAAAGGTAGGGGACTCTAAAACTAGAGGGCATAGGTTTAAGGTGAGAGGGGAGGGATACAAAAGTGTCCAGAGGGACAATTTTTTCACACAGAGGGTGGTGAGTGTCTGGAACAAGCTGCCAGAGGTAGTAGTCGAGGTGGGTACAATTTTGTCTTTTAAAAAACATTTAGACAGTTACATGGGTACGATGGGTATAGAGGGATATGGGCCAAATGCGGGCAATTAGGACTAGCTTATGGGTTTTAAAAAAAAGGGTGGCATGGACAAGTTGGGCCGAAGGGCCTGTTTCCATGCTGTAAACCTCTATGACTCTATGAGTGACTGGAGGCCGGTGTCCAGTAGTTTACCACATGGATGCTCTCAGTCAGTCTCTCTCTCTCTCTGTCTTGCTCCAACCTCTTGCTCTCTCTTCTAGTTCACACACTGGATGAGTTGAAGATGACGGGAAACTGTTTGAAAGGTTCCAGGCCGCTGCTGTCCTTTGACCCGGTGAGGAAAGCTGCTTTCCCTTCACACTCTCTCGATCTTTCCCACATGTGTGCTGGGAGGCCCCGGTTTAACACTTGCTTTTTTTTCTCCCTCCTCAATAGACGTTTGACAAAGAAGCTCATTACAGTGTCCTGAAAGAACTTTTTATCCAGGTGAGTTTGTGTTTGCCTTGTCTCTGCCCTCGGGCCCTGAGGGGGGGGGGTCAGCCTGACAAGCCCCTTTACCCCCACAACACAAACCCCTGACTCTGCTCCAGTCACTGTGTTCCTGGCTCCGTTCATCTCACCGCTCCCTTGCCAGTGCATAGCTCGGGAAGGGAGATCTTCCAGTGGCTCAATTGCCAAATCCTGAGGGAGAGCTCTTCCCTCTCCCCTCAAACCCACTCCCTGACAGAACTGCAACTTTCTCTTACTGTTTGAACCTTCAGAAGTTCAATCTCTTCCCCCCAAAACCAGGGGTCACTGTTTAAAAAATACGCACGCTCATCTCAAACCGATGATTTTTTTCCTCAGAGGGTGGGGAGTCTCTGGAACTCTTCCTGAAAAGGCAGTGGGAACAATCTTTGAATATTTTGATGGCAGAGATGGATAGATTTATGATTGAAAAGGAGCAGTGTGTAAGGTTATTGCGTTGGGTAAGAGTGTGGACTTGGACAATCGGTTGGCCATGATTTTATTAATCAGGGACAGGGTGGTCTGCTCCATGTCCGTGTGAATTCTTTTCAAGCTACACTGTTACGGTCACGTATCCGTCCTCCGCGTGTGCTGCCATTATTCATCGCCAATTGCCCGAGGAGGTAGCGGTGAGCTCCTTGAACCAGATGAACATCCAAAATTAAAGCAGGAGTAGGCCTTTCGGCCCTTCGAACCCGTTCTGCCCTTCGATACAATCATGGCTGATCTGTTTCTGTTCCACATTCCCATCCATCCCCTCGGATCCACTGCCTTAAAAATATTCACTGACCCCACTTCCACCTCCAACTCAGGCAGAGAGTTCCAAAGTCTCTCAACCCTCAGGAAAAAAACTCTCCTCACCTCTGTCCCGTGAGGAAATCCCTAATTTTAAAACAGTGCCCCCCCCACCCCTTAGTTCTGGACTCACAAGAGAACATACTTTCAATGTCCACCTGGTCAATACCATTCAGGATCTTACTGCTCCCTACCCAGTCTGCTGGAGTCTTAACCCTTTCTCTTGCAGATCTTTTCCACGCCACGCTACCACCCGAAGAGTCAGCCGTTTGTTGACCACATCTTCACCTTCACCATCACTGACAACAGGATCTGGTTCAGAAACTACCAGGTCAGTTTGATGCTGCTTTATCGGCTCGTGTAAGCTTCATCTCCCTGCAGCTCGATGTGAACTGGGAGCTGTTAAACTTGTCCATGGTGGAGGGACTGTGAGGGAGTCATCCTGAGAGCCTGTCTGAGGATGTGTTCAATAGTTGAACCATTGAAGATAGTCTGGAGGGATGTCAGAAGTTACAGAGGGACATAGATAGGATGCAAGACTGGGCGGAGAAGTGGCAGATGGACTTCAACCCAGATAAATGCGTAGTGGTCCATTTTGGCAGGCCAAATGAGATGAAGGAGTACAATATAAAGGGAAAGACTCTTAGCAGTGTAGAGGATCAGAAGGACCTTGGGGTCTGGGTCCATAGGACTCTAAAATCGGCCCCGCAGGTGGAGGAGGTGGTTAAGAAGGCGTATGGTGTGCTGGCCTTTATCGAGGGAATGAGTTTAGGAGTCCGGGGATAATGATGCAGCTATATAAGACCCTCGTCAGACCCCACTTGGAGTACTGTGCTCAGTTCTGGTCGCCTCATTACAGGAAGGATGTGGAAAAGATTGAAAGGGTGCAGAGGAGATTTACAAGGATGTTGCCTGGATTGAGTGGCATGCCTTATGAGGATAGGCTGAGGGAGCTCGGTCTTTTCTCCTTGGAGAGACGTAGGATGGGAGGAGACCTAATAGAGGTGTATAAGATGTTGAGAGGCATAGATCAGGTGGACTCTCAGAGGCTTTTTCCCAGGGTGGAAATGGCTGCTACGAGAGGACACAGGTTTAAGGTGCTTGGGGGTACGTACAGAGGAAATGTTAGGGGGAAGTTTTTCACACAGAGGGTGGTGGGCGAGTGGAATCGGCTGCCGTCAGTGGTGGTGGAGGCAAACTCAATAGGGTCTTTTAAGAGACTCCTGGATGAGGATGTTTGAATTAGGGGTTATAGGGATCAGGCGGGTAAGTGGAACTGATCCACTTCAGATCAGCCATGATCTTATTGAATGGCAGGGCAGGCTAGATAGAACATAGAAAGCCACAGCACAAACAGGCCCTTCGGCCCACAAGTTGCGCCGATCACATCCCCACCTCTAGGCCTATCTATAGCCCTCAATCCCATTAAATCCCATGTACTCATCCAGAAGTCTCTTAAAAGACCCCAACGAGTTTGCCTCCACCACCACCGACGTCAGCCGATTCCACTCACCCACCACCCTCTGAGTGAAAAACTTACCCCTGACATCTCCTCTGTACCTACCCCCCAGCACCTTAAACCTGTGTCCTCTCGTAGCAACCATTTCAGCCCTTGGAAATAGCCTCTGAGAGTCTACCCTATCCAGACCTCTCAACATCTTGTAAACCTCTATCAGGTCACCTCTCATCCTTCGTCTCTCCAGGGAGAAGAGACCAAGCTCCCTCAACCTATCCTCATAAGGCATGCCCCCCAATCCAGGCAACATCCTTGTAAATCTCCTCTGCACCCTTTCAATGGCTTCAACATCTTTCCTGTAATGAGGTGACCAGAACTGCGCGCAGTACTCCAAGTGGGGTCTAACCAGGGTCCTATAAAGCTGCAGCATGGCCTACTCCTGCTCCTATTTCTTATGTTCTTATGAGTACATGGGATTTAATAGGATGGAGGGTTATAGGTAGGCCTAAAAGGTAGGGATATGTTCAGCACAACTTGTGGGGCCGAAGGGCCTGTTTTGTGCTGTAGTTTTTCTATGTTTCTAATGTAGGGTTACAGTCATAGCTAGGGTGCAGAGAAAGATCAACTTAATGCAAGGTAGGTCCATTCAAAACTCTGACAGCAGCAGGGAAGAAGCTGTTCTTGAGTCGGTCGGTACGTGACCTCAGACTTTTATACCTTTTTCCTGATGGAAGAAGGTGGAAGAGAGAATGTCCGGGGTGCGTGGGGTCCTTAATTATGCTGGCTGCTTTGCCGAGGCAGCGGGAAGTATGGACAAAGTCAATGGATGGGAGGCTGGTTTGCGTGATGGATTGGGCTACATTCACGACCTTTTGTAGTTCCTTGCGGTCTTGGGCAGAGCAGGAGCCCATACCAAGCTGTGATACAACCAGAAAGGATGGCCCAAGCCAGGAATTGAACCCGGATTCCTGGTGTTGTGAGGCAGCAGTGTTAACCACTGTGCCACCGATCTAGAACCCCCTGATTACCCAGAAGCATACAGGCCAAGGGAAAGCAGAGAAAGAAAGCTTCTGACAGTCACAAACACCTTTATACTGCAGAAAGCCTCGAGGAGTTTGGGCAGTACAGAGGGGAAGGCAAAATGGAAATCGGGGAAGTAAAGAGAAGATGCAGAAACATTCTGGTGAAATTGAAAAAACCCTGCTGAGTGCTCTCAGGGTTCACCTCAGCTCAAACCTTTCTCATTGTGTGGTGTTTCACCCAATTATTACAGTGCACAAGGAGGCCATTTGGCCCATCGTGTCTGTACCAGCTCTGCGAGCGAGCAGTTGACCTACTGCCACTCCCCCCGGCGGAAGGCTGCACATTCCTCCTTTTCCAAATGCCTCTTTTTCAGCAGCTTTTCTGAGTTGATTTGCCTTTTCCCGGTGCAGATTATTGAAGAGGATGGAGCTCTCGTTGAAATTGGACCACGCTTTGTTCTAAACCTTATCAAGATTTTCCAGGGCAGCTTCGGGGGTCCAACACTGTATGAAAATCCCACCTATCGGTCTCCGAACATGGTAAGATGTATCTCCCAACCCACTATAGGGGGGTAGAGAATTCCAAAGCTTCACCGCTCTCTCAGTCCTAAATAACCTGCCTCTTGTTCTGAGATTGTGTCCCCTGATTCTAGACCCTCCGAGCCAGGGGAAACCTCCCGCCCACACCCAGTCTGTCAGAATGTTATAACTTTCAATATAATCACCCCCCCCGTTCCAAACTCGAGAGAATACAGGTGCTCAATCACTCCTCATTGGAACACATTCTGGGGAAGGTGGGACCTGTACAAACAGGACGGGGTGCACCTGAACCAGAGGGGCACCAATATCCTGGGAGGGAAATTTGCTACGGCTCTTCAGGGGGGTTTAAACTAATTTGTCAGGGGAGTGGGAAAAGGAGTTGTAGTCCAGAGGTCAGTGAGGGTGGTGAGGTATTGGGGAAGGTATCAGGGTCAAGGGTGGGTACCGGTAGACAGGAAGGTGGGTTGAAGTGTGTCTACTTCAATGCAAGAAGCATCCGGAACAAGGTAGATGAACTTGGGGCGTGGATTGGTACTTGGGACTACGATGTTGTGGCCATTACGGAGACGTGGGTAGAACAAGGACAGGAATGGTTGTTGGACATTTCGGGAAATAGATGTTTCACTAAGTGTAGGGATGCTGGTAAAAGAGGTGGAGGAGTGGCATTGTTAATCAAGGATAGTTTAACGGCTGCAGAAAGGCACTTCGAGGGGGATCTGCACACTGAGGTAATATGGGCTGAGGTTAGAAATAGGAAAGGAGCGGTCACGTTGTTAGGAGTTTACTATAGGCCCCCAAATAGTAATAGAGATGTGAAGGAAGAAATTGCTAAGCAGATTATGGATATGTGTGGGGGTCACAGGGTAGTTGTCATGGGGGCTTTAACTTTCCAAATATTGGTTGGAACCTTTGTAGGTCAAATAGTTCGGATGGGGCGGTTTTTGTGCAGTGTGTGCAGGAGGGTTTCCTGACACAATATGTGGATAGGCCGACAAGAGGTGAGGCCACATTGGATTTGGTACTGGGAAATGAACCGGGCCAAGTGTTAGATTTGGTTGTGGGAGAGCACTTTGGAGATAGTGACCACAATTCGGTGTCTTTTGTTATTGCAATGGAGAGGGATAGGGCCGTACGGCAGGGCAAGGTTTACAATTGGGGGAGAGGTAATTATGATGCGATTAGGCAAGAATTAGGGGGCATAACATGGGAACAGAAACTGTCAGGGAAAGGAACTAATGAAAAGTGGAACTTTTTCAAGGAACAAATACTGGGTGTCCTTGATAGGTATGTCCCTGTCAGGCAGGGAGGAAATGGCCGAGTGAGGGAACCATGGTTCACGAACGAGGTGGAATGTCTTGTGAAAAGGAAGAGGGAAGCTTATGTAGGGATGAGGAAACAAGGCTCAGATGGCTCGATTGAGGGTTACAAGTTAGCAAGGAACAAGCTGAAAAAGGGGCTTAGGAGAGCTAGGAGGGGACACGAGAAGTCCTTGGCGGGTCGGATCAAGGAAAACCCCAAGGCTTTTTACTCTTATGTGAGGAATAAAAGAATGACCAGGGTGAGGTTAGGGCCGGTCAAGGACAGTAGTGGGAACTTGTGTATGGAGTCAGTAGAGATAGGCGAGGTGATGAATGAATACTTTTCTTCAGTGTTCACCAAGGAGAGGGGCCATGTTTTTGAGAAAGAGAAGGTGTTACAGGCTAATAGGCAAATAGATGTTCGGAGGGAGGATGTCCTGGCAGTTTTGAATAAACTGAAGGTCGATAAGTCCCCTGGGCCTGATGAAATGTATCCTAGGATTCTTTGGGAGGCAAGGGATGAGATAGCAGAGCCTTTGGCTTTGATCTTTGGGTCCTCGCTGTCCACGGGGATGGTGCCAGAGGACTGGAGAGTGGCGAATGTTGTTCCTCTGTTTAAGAAAGGGAATAGAAATGACCCTGGTAATTATACACCGGTTAGTCTTACTTCGGTGGTTGGTAAATTGATGGAAAAGGTCCTTAGAGATGGGATTTACGACCATTTAGAAAGATGCGGATTAATCCGGGATAGTCAGCACGGATTCGTGAAGGGCAAGTCGTGCCTCACAAATTTGATAGAATTTTTTGAGGAGGTAACTAAGTGTGTTGATGAAGGTAGGGCAGTTGATGTCATATACATGGATTTTAGTAAGGCGTTTGATAAGGTCCCCCATTGTCGGCTTATGATGAAAGTGAGGAGGTGTGGGATAGAGGGAAAGTTGGCCGATTGGATAGGTAACTGGCTGTCTGACCGAAGACAGAGGGTGGTGGTCGATGGAAAATTTTCGGATTGGAGGCAGGTTGCTAGCGGTGTGCCGCAGGGATCGGTGCTTGGTCCTCTGCTCTTTGTGATTTTTATTAATGACTTAGAGGAGGGGGCTGAAGGGTGGATCAGTAAATTTGCTGATGACACCAAGATTGGTGGAGTAGTGGATGAGGTGGAGGGCTGTTGTAGGCTGCAAAGAGACATAGATAGGATGCAAAGCTGGGCTGAAAAATGGCAAATGGAGTTTAACCCTGATAAATGTGAGGTGATTCATTTTGGTAGGACTAATTTAAATGTGGATTACAGGGTCAAAGGTAGGGTTCTGAAGACTGTGGAGGAACAGAGAGATCTTGGGGTCCATATCCACAGATCTCTAAAGGTTGCCAGTCAAGTGGATAGAGCTGTGAAGAAGGCCTATAGTGTGTTAGCTTTTATTAACAGGGGGTTGGAGGTTAAGAGCTGTGGGGTTATGCTGCAACTGTACAGGACCTTGGTGAGACCACATTTGGAATATTGTGTGCAGTTCTGGTCACCTCACTACAAGAAGGATGTGGAAGCGCTGGAAAGAGTGCAGAGGAGATTTACCAGGATGCTGCCTGGTTTGGAGGGTAGGTCTTATGAGGAAAGGTTGAGGGAGCTCGGGCTGTTCTCTCTGGAGCGGAGGAGGCTGAGGGGAGACTTAATAGAGGTTTATAAAATGATGAAGGGGATAGATAGAGTGAACGTTCAAAGACTATTTCCTCGGGTGGATGGAGCTATTACAAGGGGGCATAACTATAGGGTTCGTGGTGGGAGATATAGGAAGGATATCAGAGGTAGGTTCTTTACGCAGAGAGTGGTTGGGGTGTGGAATGGACTGCCTGCAGTGATAGTGGAGTCAGACACTTTAGGAACATTTAAGCGGTTATTGGATAGGCACATGGAGCACACCAGGATGATAGGGAGTGGGACAGCTTGATCTTGGTTTCAGATAATGCTCAGCACAACATCGTGGGCCGAAGGGCCTGTTCTGTGCTGTACTGTTCTATGTTCTAAGATAATTCTGGCATCCCAGTGATTAGTCTGATGAACCTCTGTTGCATTGCCTCCATGGCAAGCATATCCTTCCTTACACGAGATCAAAATTGTACACAATACTCTCGGTGTGTTCAACCCCAAGGTTCTATACAATTGCAACAAGACATCTTTACTTCTGTACTTAAGTCCCCTTGCAATGATGGTCAACATAGCATTTACCTTCCTTATTTATTGTTCCAGTAGCATGCTGAACCCGTTAAGCCTCATTTGTTGACCTGTTTAGTTTATCATCACTTCTCACAGCGGGAATTGATTCTCTAACCATTCGTGCTACTCTCCCTCCATTGTGTCTGAAGCCTCTATAACCTGGACTATTGAGCTGCCAATTCTGCCCCTCCTTTAGCTGGGTTTCTGTAATGACATCATGCTGCTATGTATCTCCCTGTGCCCTGAACCCGTCTACCTTTGTAATACTCCCAGCATTGAAGTATAAACACTTTAACTCTGTCAGTTTCTCTTGCTGGACACTTAAAACTTTGCTTCTCCTGTGATTCTAGGTCTATCACTAGAACCTCTCCACCACTAGCTAATGTTCCACCTCCATTATCCTGATCTGAAACTGACCTATCTGATCCTGCTCCTGGGACCTCACCCTCCTGCCACGTTAATTTAAATACTCAACAGAACGAGCGAAAGCCCCCGCGAGGACATTGGTTCCGGCTCTGCCTGGGTGCAGCCCGTCCGGTTTGTACAGGTTCCCCTTCCCCAGAACCGGTCCCAGTGCCTGAAGAATCTGAATCCCTCCCGGCTACACCATCTCTCCAGCCACCTGTTCATTTGGTCTCTCCTCTTATTCCTGCTCTCGCTAATCCCAGGAACTGGGAGTATTCCTGAGATTACTACATTGAGTCCTTGCATTTTATTTTATCCCCTAACTTCCTGCACTCGGCTTACTGACTCACACTAAGAGAGCAGTCTCTCCCCCCCCCCCCCCCAATATATCTCCCTTTTCTGGTTCTAACTCTCTCTATCTCTTTGGTTCTAACTCTTTATCCCTCTCTATCTCTCTGGTTCTACCTCTGTCCATCTCTCTGGTGCTAACTCTATCTCTGGTTCTCTCCATCTCTCTGGTTCTAACTCTCTATCTCTCTAGTTCTAACTCTCTATCTCTGGTTCTAACTCTCTCTCTCTGGTTCTAACTCTCTCTGGTTCTAACTCTCTCTCTCTCTCTGGTTCTAACTCTATATAGCCCTCTGCTTCTAACTCTGTCTAGCCCTCTGCTTCTAACTCTCTCTCACTCTGGTTCTAACTCTCACTCTATCTACTTCTGGTTCTAACTCTATCTATCTCGGGCTCTAACTCTCTGGTTCTAACGCGCTGTCTCTCTGGTTCTAACGCGCTGTCTCTCTGGTTCTAACGCGCTGTCTCTCTGGTTCTAACGCGCTGTCTCTCTGGTTCTAACGCGCTGTCTCTCTGGTTCTAACGCGCTGTCTCTCTGGTTCTAACGCGCTGTCTCTCTGGTTCTAACGCGCTGTCTCTCTGGTTCTAACGCGCTGTCTCTCTGGTTCTAACGCGCTGTCTCTCTGGTTCTAACGCGCTGTCTCTCTGGTTCTAACGCGCTGTCTCTCTGGTTCTAACGCGCTGTCTCTCTGGTTCTAACGCGCTGTCTCTCTGGTTCTAACGCGCTGTCTCTCTGGTTCTAACGCGCTGTCTCTCTGGTTCTAACGCGCTGTCGCTCTGGTTCTAACGGGCTGTCGCTCTGGTTCTCACTCTCTCGCTGTCGCTCTGGTTCTCACTCTCTCGCTGTCGCTCTGGTTCTAACTCTCTCGCTGTCGCTCTGGTTCTAACTCTCTCGCTGTCGCTCTGGTTCTAACTCTCTCGCTGTCGCTCTGGTTCTAACTCTCTCGCTGTCTGTACGCAGCACCGACGGATGTTGCGGATGGCCACTGCTGCCCGTTTTATGGAGAAACATCGGATGAAGGAATTGCAGCGTGTCCAGCAGAGTGAGGAACGTTTGACTTTGCCCGAGGATCCCACTGAGGCAGTGTTTGATACGCCGGCTGCCGAGAAACCATCCCTCATTCAGCTAGAACCTCCTCCAGAACCAGCCAAAAACCCAAACTTCAAAAAGAAGCTCTACAAACGCCAGAGAATGAAGCTGCGCCGATAGACTGAGGCCCAGTGTGGGTTCAACTCACTCACTGGCAAAGTTCCCACCCCAGCCTTGCCCAGTCTGACAGTGCGACTGCCCCGGGAAAAGAAACACCAGTAACTCCCTGAATGTGCCACTCCCAGACCAGCTGCCTGTGCCCGGTGGAGGACTGGACCTGCCTGTGGGAATGGCAGTTTTGATAAATTATTTTATTATATCTGTTTATTGACACAATGTTTATGCTCCAATAAAATTGTTTCCTCATTTTCCTGTCTGCTTATTTGTGTTTGTCTCCGAGAATTGTACCCGCCTCTACTACTGCCTCTGACAGCTTGTTCCAGACACTCACCACCCTCTGTGTGAAAAAATTACCCCTCTGGACACTTTTGTATCTCTCCCCTCTCACCTTAAACCGATGCCCTCTAGTTTTAGACTCTCCTACCTTTGGGAAAAGATATTGACTATCTAGCTGATCTGTGCCCCTCATTATTTTATAGACCTCTATAAGATCACCCCTCAGCCTCCTACGCTCCAGAGAAAAAGTCCCAGTCTATCCAGCCTCTCCTTATAACTCAATCCATCAAGTCCCGGTAGCATCCTAGTAAATGCCTGTGCCTGGTGGAGGGTGGCACGGTAGCACAGTGGTTAGCACTGCTGCTTCACAGCTCCAGGGTCCCGGGTTTGATTCCCGGCTCGGGTCACTGTCTGTGTGGAGTTTGCACATTCTCCTCGTGTCTGCGTGGGTTTCCTCCGGGTGCTCCGGTTTCCTCCCACAGTCCAAAGATGTGCGGGTTAGGTTGATTGGCCAGGTTAAAAATTGCCCCTTAGAGTCCTGGGATGCGTAGGTTAGTGGGATTAGTGGGTAAATATGTGGGGGTAGGGCCTGGGTGGGATTGTGGTCGGTGCAGACTCGATGGGCCGAATGGCCTCCTGCACTGTAGGGTTTCTATGATTCTATGAAATCTTTTCTGCACTCTTTCTAGTTTAATAATACCATTTCTATAATAGGGTGACCAGAATTGCACACAGTATTCCAAGTGTCGCCTTATCAATGTCTTGTACAACTTCAACAAGACGTTCCAACTCCTGTATTCAATGTTCTGACCGATGAAACCAAGCATGCCGAAAGCTTTATTCACCACTCTGTCCACCTGTGACTCCACTTTCAAGGAGCTATGAACCTGTACCCCTAGATCTCTTTGTTCTGTAACTCTCCCCAACGCCCTACCATTAACTGAATAAGTGGACGTTTTAGTGAGAGGCAACATGGTTTTGTGAAGGGGAGGTCGTGTCTCACGAACTTGATCGAGATTTTTTGAGCAAGTGACGAAGATGATTGATGAGGGTAGGGCAGTGGATGTTGTCTACATGGACTTCAGTAAGGCCTTTGACAAGGTCCCTCATGGCAGACTGGTGCAGAAGGTGAAGTCGCATGGGATCAGAGGTGAGCTGGCAAGGTGGATACAAAACAGGCTCGGTGAAAGAAGACAGAGGGTAGCAGTGGAAGGGTGTGTTTCTGAATGGAGGGCTGTGACAAGTGGTGTTCCTCAGGGATCAGTGCTGGGACCTTTGCTGTTTGTAATATATAAAAATAGATGGGTGACAGTGAGAGGGGCTGGGAGGAAGCAGTCGGTGCGGGGATCCCCTGTGGTTGTTCCCCTGAGCAACAAGTATTCCACTTTGGATACAGGTGAGGGGGACGACCTACCAGTGGTAAGCTGCAGTGACCAGATCGCCAGCGCTGAGTCCGTCCCTGTGGCTCAGAAGGGAAAGGGGGAGAGCGGTAGAGCTATAGTTATTGGGGACTCGTTTGTTAGAGGGATAGATAGGAGGTTCTGTGGCAACAAGAGAGACTCATGGATGGTATGTTGCCTCCCGGATGCCAGGGTCCGTGACATCTCCGACCGTGTCTTCAGGATTCTAAAGGGGGAGGGGGAACAGTCACAAGTCGTGGTGCACATCGGCACCAAAGACATAGGTAAGAGAAGGGACGGGGATTTAAAACAGGAATTCAGGGAGCTGGGCTGGAAGCTGAGAGCCAAGACAAAACATGTGGTCATCTCTGATATGTTGCCGGTGCCACGAGATAGCGAGTTGAGGAACAGGGAGAGAGTGCAGTTAAACATGTGGTTGCAGGGATGGTGCAGGAGGGAGGGTTTCAGATACGTGGATAATTGGAACACATTCTGGGGAAGGTGGGACCTGTACAAACAGGACGGGGTGCACCTGAACCAGAGGGGCGCCAATATCCTGGGAGGGAAATTTGCTACGGCTCTTTGGGGGGATTTAAACTAATTTGTCAGGGGAGTGGGAAAAGGAGTTGTAGTCCGGAGGTCAGTGAGTGTAGTGAGGTACTGGGAAGGGTATGATGGTCAAAGGTGGGTACCAGCAGACAAGAAGGTGGGTTGAAGTGTGTCTACTTCAATGCAAGGAGCTTCCGAAATAAGGTAGGTGAACTTGGGGCGTGGATTGGTACTTGGGACTACGATGTTGTGGCAATTACGGAGACATGGGTAGAACAAGGACAGGAATGGTTGTTGGAAGTTCCGGGGTAGAGATGTTTCAGTAAGTGTAGGGAAGCTGGTAAAAGAGGTGGAGGAGTGGCACTGTTAATCAAGGAGAGTGTAACGGCTGCAGAAAGGCATTTCGAAGGGGATCTGCACACTGAGGTAATATGGGCTGAGGTTAGGAATAGGAAAGGAGCGGTCACGTTGTTAGGAGTTTACTATAGACCCCCAAATAGTAATAGAGATGTGGAGCAAGAAATTGCTAAGCAGATTATGGATATGTGTGGGGGTCACAGGGTAGTTGTCATGGGGGACTTTAACCTTCCAAATATTGATTGGAACCTTTGTAGGTCGAATAGTTCGGATGGGGCAGTTTTTGTGCAGTGTGTGCAGGAGGGGTTCCTGACACAATATGTGGATAAGCCGACAAGAGGTGGGGCCACACTGGATTTGGTACTGGGAAATGAACCGGGCCAAGTGTTAGATTTGGTTGTGGGAGAGCACTTTGGAGATAGTGACCACAATTCGGTGTCTTTTGTTATTGCAATGGAGAGGGATAGGGCCGTACGGCAGGGCAAAGTTTACAATTGGGGGAGAGGTAATTATGATGCAATCAGGTGGGAATTAGGAAGCATAGGATGGGAACAAAAATTGTCAGGCAAAGGCACTAATGATAAGTGGAACTTTTTCAAGGAACAAATACTGCGTGTCCTTGATAGGTATGTCCCTGCCAGGCAGTGAGGAAATGGCCGAGTGAGGGAACCATGGTTCACAAAAGAGGTGGAATGTCTTGTCAAGAGGAAGAAGGAAGCGTATGTTAGGTTGAGAAAACAAGGTTCAGTTGGCTCGATGGAGGGTTACAAGTTAGCAAGAAATGAGCTGAAAAAGGGGCTTAGGAGAGCTAGGAGGGGGCATGAGAAGTCCTTGGCGGGTCGGATCAAGGAAAACCCCAAAGCTTTTTATTCTTATGTGAGGAATAAAAGAATGACCAGGGTGAGGCTGGGGCCGGTCAAGGACGGCAGTGGGAATTTGTGCATGGAGTCAGAAGAGATAGGAGAGGTGATGAATGAATACTTTTCTTCGGTGTTCACCAAGGAGAGGGGCCATGTTTTTGAGGAAGAGATGGTGTCACAGGCTGATAGGCTGGAGGAAGTAGATGTTCGGAGGGAAGATGTACTAGCAATTTTGAATAAACTGAAAGTTGAAAAGTCCCCTGGGCCTGATGAAATATATCCTAGGATTCTTTGGGAGGCAAGGGATGAGATTGCAGAGCCTTTGGCTTTGATCTTTACGTCCTCACTGTCCACGGGGATAGTGCCAGAGGACTGGAGAGTGGCGAATGTTGTTCCTCTGTTTAAGAAAGGGAATAGAAATGACCCTGGTAATTATAGGCCGGTTAGTCTTACTTCGGTGGTCGGTAAGTTGATGGAAAAGGTCCTTAGGGATAGGATTTACGACCATTTAGAAAGATGCAGCTTAATCCAGGATAGTCAACACGGATTTGTGAAGGGCAAGTCATGCCTCACAAATTTGATAGAATTTTTTGAGGAGGTAACTAAGTGTGTAGATGAAGGTAGGGCAGTTGATGTCATATACATGGATTTTAGTAAGGCGTTTGATAAAGTCCCCCACGGTCGGCTTATGAAGAAAGTAAGGATGTGTGGGATAGAGGGAAGAAGTTTGGCTGATTGGATAGGTAACTGGCTATCTAACAGAATGTGGAGATGCCGGCGTTGGACTGGGGTAAGCACAGTAAGAAGTTTAACAACACCAGGTTAAAGTCCAACAGGTTTATTTGGTAGCAAATACCATTAGCTTTCGGAGCGCTGCTCCTTCGTCAGATGGAGTGGTCTCTGTTCTCTAACAGGGCACAGACACAGAAATCAAGTTACAGAATACTGATTAGAATGCAAATCTCTACAGCCAGCCAGGTCTTAAAAGGTACAGATAATGTGGTTGGAGGGAACATTAAACACAGGTTAAAGAGATGTGTATTGTCTCCAGACAGAACAGCTGGTTCAGAACACTTAGTTACCTCCTCAAAAAATTCTATCAAATTTGTGAGGCAAGACTTGCCCTTCACAAATCCGTATCCAACAGAAGACAGAGGGTGGTGGTGGATGGAAAATTTTCGGACTGGAAACCGGTTACCAGCGGAGTGCCACAGAGATCAGTGCTTGGTCCTCTGCTCTTTGTGATTTTTATTAATGACTTAGAGGAGGGGGCTGAAGGGTGGATCAGTAAATTTGCTGATGACACCAAGATTGGTGGAGTAGTGGATGAGGTGGAGGGCTGTTGTAGGCTGCAAAGAGATATAGATAGGATGCAGAGCTGGGCTGAAAAATGGCAAATGGAGTTTAACCCTGACAAATGCGAGGTGATTCATTTTGGTAGGACAAATTTAAATGTGGATTACAGAGTCAAAGGTAGGGTTCTGAAGAATGTGGAGGAACAGAGAGATCTTGGGGTTCATATCCATAGATCTCTGAAGGTTGCCACTCAAGTGGATAGAGCCGTGAAGAAGGCCTATAGTGTGTTGGCGTTCATTAACAGGGGGTTTGAGTTTAAGAGCCGTGGGGTTATGCTGCAACTGTACAGGACCTTGGTGAGACCACATTTGAAATATTGTGTGCAGTTCTGGTCACCTCACTACAAGAAGGATGTGGAGACACTGGAAAGAGTGCAAAGGAGATTTACCAGGATGCTGCCTGGTTTGGAGGGTAGGTCTTATGAGGAAAGGTTGAGGGAACTTGGGCTTTTCTCTTTGGAGCGGAGGAGGTTGAGAGGAGACTTGATAGAGGTTTATAAGATGATGAGGGGGATAGATAGAGTGAACGTTCAAAGACTATTTCCTCGGGTGAATGGAGCGGTAACTAGGGGGCATAACTATAGGGTTCATGGTGGGAGATATAGGAAGGATGTCTGAGGTAGGTTTTTTACTCAGAGAGTGGTTGGGGTGTGGAATGGACTGCCTGCAGGGATAGTGGAGTCAGGAACTTTAGGAACATTTAAGAAGCTATTGGATAGGATAGGCACATGGAGTACTTCGGGATGATAGGGAGGAAATAGCTTGATCTGGGTTTCAGACAAAGCTCGGCACAACATCGTGGGCCGAAGGGCCTGTTCTGTGCTATACTGTTCTATGTTCTAATATATATAAATGATTTGAAGGAAAATGTAACTGGATTGATTAGTAAGTTTGCAGACAACACAAAGGTTGGTGGATCTGTGGATATTGATGAGGAACATCAGAGGATACAGCAGGATATAGATCGGTTGGAGACTTGGGCGGAGAGATGGCAGATGGAGTTGAATCCGGACAAATGTGAGGTAATGCATTTTGGAAAGTCTAATACAGATAGGAAATATACAGTAAATGGCAGAACACTTAAGAGTATTGATAGGCAGAGGGATCTGGGTGTATAGGTACACAGGTCACTGAAAGTGGCAATGCAGGTGGAGAAGGTAGTCAAGAAGGCATACGGCATGCTTGCCTTCATCGGCCGGGGGATTGAGTTTAAAAATTGGCAAGTCATGTTGCAGCTTTATAGAACCTTCGTTAGGCCGCACTTGGAATATAGTGTTCAATTCTGGTCGCCACACTACCAGAAGGATGTGGAGGCTTTGGAGAGGGTACAGAAAAGATTTACCAGGATGTTGCCTGGTATGGAGGGCATTAGTTATGAGGAGAGGTTGGAGAAACTTAGTTTGTTCTCACTGGAATGACGGAGGTTGAGGGGCGACCTGATAGAAGGCTACAAGTTTGAGGGGCATGGACAGAGTGGATAGAAGCTTTTTCCCAGGGTGGAAGAGTCAATTACTAGGGGGCACAGGTTTAAGCTGCGAGGGGCAAGGTTTAAAGGAGATGTACGAGGCAAGTTTTTTACACTGACGGTGGTGGGTGCCTGCTGCCGGGGGAGGTAGTGGAAGCGGATACGACAGTGAGTTTTAAGGGGTGTCCAGGATGGGAATAGAGGGATATGGTCCCCGGAAGGGTAGGGGGTTTTAGTTCAGTCGGGCAGCATGGTCGGTGCAGGCTTGGAGGGCCAAAGGGCCTGTTCCTGTGCTGTAATTTTCTTTGTTCTTTGTCCCGCCCTGGTTCAATCTACCAAAATGCATCACCTTGCATTTATCTAAATTAAGCTCTATTCAGCCCACTGGCCCAATTGATTAAGATCTCGTTGCAATCCAGATGACCATCACTGTCCACCATGCCACCAATCTTGGTGTCATCTTCAAACTTACTAACCATGCCTCCTAAATTCTCATCCAAATCATTAATATAAATGACAAATAACAGTGGGCCCAGCACTGATCCCTGAGGTACACCGCTGGTCACAGGCCTCCAGTTTGAAAAACAACCCTCCACAACCATTCTCTTCATTTTGTCATCAAGCTAATTTTGTATCCATTTCGCTACCTCAGCCTGGATCCCGTGAGATTTAACCTTATGCAACAACCTACCATGCGGTATCTTGTCAAAGGTCTTGCCAAAGTCCATGTAGACAACATCAACTGCACTGCCCTCATCGACCTTCTTGGTTACCCCTTCAAAAAACTCAATCAAATTTGTGAGACATGATTTTCCACTCACAAAGCCATGCTGACTGTCCCTAATCAGTCCTTGCGTCTCTAAATGCCTGTAGGTCCTGTCTCTCAAAATCCCTTCCAACACCTTACCCACCACAGATGTGAGGCTCACTGGCCTGTAGTTCCCAGGCTTTTCCCTGCAGCCCTTTTTAAACAAAGACACAACATTTGCCACCCTCCAATCTTCAGACACCTCACCTGTGACTAACGATGATTCAAATATGGGTGGCACAGTGGTTAGCATTGCTGCCTCACAGTGCCATGGACCTGGGTTCAATTCCTGGCTTGGGTGACTGGAGTTTGCACGTTCTCCCCGTGTCTGCATGGGTTTCCTCCGGGTGCTCCGGTTTCTTTCCACAGTCTGAAAGACGTGCTGGTTAAGGTGCATTGACCCAAACTGGGGCTGGTGTGGTGGCTGGGGGATTTTCACAGTAACTTCATTGCAGTGTTAATGTAAGCCTACTTGTGACTAATAAGCTTTAACTAATTTTAAATATCTCGGCTCGAGGACCCGCAATTTCCTCCCTAGCCTCCCACTATGTCTTGGGGTATACTTCATCAGGTCCCGCGGATTCATCTACAGATGTTTGTTGTTCATGACTCAAAGATGTATCCCAACAAAGAACAATACAGCACAGGAACAGGCCCTTCGGCCCTCCAAGCCTGCGCCGCTCATGTGCCCAACGAGACCATTCGTTTGTATCCCTCTATTCCCAGTCTGTTCATGTGGTTATCTAGATAAGTCTTAAACGATCTCAGCGTGTCCGCCTCAATCACCTTGCTTGGCAGCGCATTCCAGGCTCCCACCACCCTCTGTGTCAAATACGTCCCCCTGACATCTGTGTTGAACCTTGCCCCCCTCACCTTGAACCCGTGACCCCTTGTGTTCGTCACCTCCGACCGGGGAAAAAGCTTCCCACTGTTCACCCTATCTATGCCTTTCATAATTTTATACACCTCTATTAGGTCGCCCCTCATCCTCCGTCTTTCCAGGGAGAACAACCCCAGTTTACCCAATCTCTCCTCATAGCTAAGACCCTCCATACCAGGCAACATCCTGGTAAACCTCCTCTGTACTCTCTCCAAAGCCTCCACGTCCTTCTGGTAGTGTGGCGACCAGAACTGGGCGCAGTATTCCAAATGCGGCCGAACCAACGTTCTATACATCTGCAACATCATATGCCAACTTTTATATTCTATGCCCCGTCCAATAAAGGCAAGCATGCCATAGGCCTTCTTCACCACCCTCTCCACCTGTGCTGCCACCTTTAAGGATCTGTGGAGGGGCTTAGTTATGAGGAGAGATTGGGTAAACTGGGGTTGTTCTCCCTGGAAAGATGGAGGATGAGGGGAGACTTAATAGAGGTGTATAAAATTATGAAAGGCATAGATAGGGTGAACGGTGGGAAGCTTTTCCCCAGGTCGGTGGTGACGTTCACGAGGGGTCATAGGTTCAAGGTGAAGGGGGGGAGGTTTAACACAGATATCAGGCGGACATATTTTACACAGAGGGTGGTGGGGGCCTGGAATGCGCTGCCGGGCAAGGTGGTGGAGGCGGACACACTGGGAACGTTTAAGACTTATCTAGACAGCCATATGAACAGAGTGGGAATGGAGGGATACAAAAGAATGGTCTAGTTTGGACCAGGGAGCGGCACGGGCTTGGGGGGGGCCGAAGGGCCTGTTCCTGTGCTGTTTTGTTCTTTGTGGACTTGTACACCCAGATCCCTCTGTGTGTCTATACTCCTGATGGTTCTGCCATTTATTGTATAGCTCCCCCTTACATTAGATCTACTGAAATGCATCACTTTGCATTTATCTGGATTAAATTCCACCTGCCATTTTTCCGCCCAATGTTCCAGCCTATCTATATCCTGCTGTATTCTCTGACAATGTTCATCACTATCCACAACTCCAGCAATCTTCGTGTCGTCCGCAAACTTACTGATCACACCAGCTACATCTTCCTCCAAATCATTTATATATATCACAAACAGCAGAGGTCCCAGTACAGAGCCCTGCGGAACTCCACTAGTCACAGACCTCCAACCGGAAAAAGACCCCTCCACTGCTACCCTCTGTCTCCGATGGCTAATCATGATGTGGAGATGCAAAGGCCGGCGCTTTGACTGGAGCTCTCCTAAAATGGCGGTTATCCCTTCCACTGGCTCTGTTATACTCACAGAAACATACATGTAAATATATATATATATCTTTTTACATGGTAAATGCTTTACTTTCCAAGAGCTGCGAACAAGAGACCGTGTTTTCCAACCCAGCCTGGGTCACCTGTTGTTGGAAGTTGGTACCTACCCAGCAGGGTTAAAAGATTTAAAGAGCAGTGCTGTGTTTCACATGTTCATTTGATGCCAAGTAATTGACCAGATGGATAGAGAAATTGGTTTTTGATCGACGTCAATAGATAGTTTTGTTTAAAACTATTGCATATAACACAAGGGGGAGGCAATAAAAGAGCTCTTCTGTCCTGTTGTGCATTTTGATGTGGAGACAATACACATCTCTTTAACCTGTGTTTAATGCTCCCTCCATCCACATTATCTGTACCTTTAAGACCTGGTTGGCTGTAGGGATTCGCATTCTAATCAGTATTCTGCAACTTGATTTTGTCTGTTTGCACTGTTTGAGAGCAGATTTCCACTCCATCTGACGAAGGAGCAGCGCTCCGAAAGCTTATGGTATTTGCTACCAAATAAACCTGTTGGACTTTAACCTGGTGTTGTGAGACTTCTTACTGTGTTCTATGGCTAAGCCAGTTCTCCACCCATCTAGCTCGCTCACCTTTTATCCCATGAGATTTAACTTTTTGCACCAGCCTGCCATGAGGGACCTTGTCAAACGCTTTACTAAAATCCATATAGACGACATCCACGGCCCTTCCCTCGTCAATTGTTTTTAAGAACATAAGAACATAAGAAATAGGAGCAGGAGTAGGCCATCTAGCCCCTCGAGCCTGCCCCGCCATTCAATAAGATCATGGCTGATCTGACGTGGATCAGTACCACTTACCCGCCTGATCCCCATAACCCTTAATTCCCTTACCGATCAGGAATCCATCCATCCGCGCTTTAAACATATTCAGCGAGGTAGCCTCCACCACCTCAGTGGGCAGAGAATTCCAGAGATTCACCACCCTCTGGGAGAAGAAGTTCCTCCTCAACTCTGTCTTAAACCGACCCCCCTTTATTTTGAGGCTGTGTCCTCTAGTTTTAACTTCCTTACTAAGTGGAAAGAATCTCTCCGCCTCCACCCTATCCAGCCCCCGCATTATCTTATAAGTCTCCATAAGATCCCCCCTCATCCTTCTAAACTCCAACGAGTACAAACCCAATCTCCTCAGCCTCTCCTCATAATCCAAACCCCTCATCTCCGGTATCAACCTGGTGAACCTTCTCTGCACTCCCTCCAATGCCAATATATCCTTCCTCCTATAAGGGGACCAATACTGCACACAGTATTCCAGCTGCGGCCTCACCAATGCCCTGTACAGGTGCATCAAGACATCCCTGCTTTTATATTCTATCCCCCTCGCAATATAGGCCAACATCCCATTTGCCTTTTTGTCACCTCCTCAAAAAACTCAACCAAATTTGTGAGGCATGACCTCCCTCGTACAAAACCATGCTGTCTATCGCGAACCACCTGTCTGGCTTCATTCCCCAGAATTAGATCCAGCACTGCCCCATTCCTTGTTGGACCTTTTAATGTTGACATGAGAAGTTCTCGGGAAAGCCGCCCCTCTAAATTCTCTATGCTGTGACTATCCTCATTTATGTTGGGGAAAGTTGAAATCCTTAATATAATTACCCCGTTATTATTATTTTTATGCACCTCTGTGAACTCTCTACATATTTGCTGCTCTATCTCCAGCTGACTCTTTGGGGCGCTATTATACAGTCCCAGTAATGTGGCTGCCCCCTTTATATTCCTAAATTCTACCCACAAAGCCTTGTTTTGACCCTTCCAAGACATCACCTCTCCTCACTGCAGTAACTGACTCCTTAATTAATGCAATGCCGCGTCCTCTTTCACCCCATCCTCTGTCTCGCCTGAAGCTTCTAGATCCCGGAATGTTGAGTTACCAATCCGGTCCCTCTCTCAACCACATTGCTGATGGCGGCCTATATCACAATTCCACTTGTCAATCCATGTCCTTAACTTATTTATTCAAAAAGGGAGGGAGATAAAAACAGCTAACTATATGCGGCTTAACATCTGTCATCGGGAAAATGTTCAAGTTCATTATAAAGGATGTAATAGCGGAGCATTTAGAAATACAGAACATCATCAAGCAGCGTCAGCATGGCTTCATGAAGGGGGAATTATGCCTGATAAATTTATTAAAATTCTGTGAGGTGGTAACGAGCAGGATAAATATAGGGGAACCAGTAATTGTAATATACTTGGATTTCCAAAAATTTTCAATAAGATACTTCCCAAAAGGCTAGATATTGCAATGGAGAGGGATAGGGCCGTACGGCAGGGCAAGGTTTACAATTGGGGGAGGGGTAATTATGATGCGATTAGGCAAGATTTAGGGGGCATAAGTTGGGAACAGAAACTGTCAGGGAAAGGCACTAATGAAAAGTGGAACTTTTTCAAGGAACAAATACTGGGTGTCCTTGATAGGTATGTTCCTGTCAGGCAGGGAGGAAATGGCCGAGTGAGGGAACCATGGTTCACGAACGAGGTGGAATGTCTTGCGAAAAGGAAGAGGGAAGCTTATGTAGGGATGAGGAAACAAGGTTCAGATGGCTCGATTGAGGGTTACAAGTTAGCAAGGAATGAGCTGAAAAAGGGGCTTAGGAGAGCTAGGACGTGGCATGAGAAGTCCTTGGCGGGTCGGATCAAGGAAAACCCCAAGGCTTTTTACTCTTATGTGAGGAATAAAAGAATGACCAGGGTGAGGTTAGGGCCGGTCAAGGACAGTAGTGGGAACTTGTGTATGGAGTCAGTAGAGATAGGCGAGGTGATGAATGAATACTTTTCTTCAGTGTTCACCAAGGAGAGGGGCCATGTTTTTGAGGAAGAGAAGGTGTTACAGGCTAATAGGCTGGAGGAAATAGATGTTCGGAGGGAGGATGTCCTGGCAGTTTTGAATAAACTGAAGGTCGATAAGTCCCCTGGGCCTGATGAAATATATCCTAGGATTCTTTGGGAGGCAAGGGATGAGATAGCAGAGCCTTTGGCTTTGATCTTTGGGTCCTCACTGTCCACGGGGATGGTGCCAGAGGACTGGAGAATGGTGAATGTTGTTCCTCTGTTTAAGAAAGGGAATAGAAATGACCCTGGTAATTATAGACTGGTTAGTCTTACTTCGGTGGTTGGTAAATTGATGGAAAAGGTCCTTAGGGATGGGATTTACGACCATTTAGAAAGATGCGGATTAATCCGGGATAGTCAGCACGGATTCGTGAAGGGCAAGTCGTGCCTCACAAATTTGATAGAATTTTTTGAGGAGGTAACTAAGTGTGTTGATGAAGGTAGGGCAGTTGATGTCATATACATGGATTTTAGTGAGGCGTTTGATAAGGTCCCCCATGGTCGGCTTATGATGAAAGTGAGGAGGTGTGGGATAGAGGGAAAGTTGGCCGATTGGATAGGTAACTGGCTGTCTGATCGAAGACAGAGGGTGGTGGTGGATGGAAAATTTTCGGATTGGAGGCAGGTTGCTAGCGGGATCAGTGCTTGGTCCTCTGCTCTTTGTGATTTTTATTAATGACTTAGAGGAGGGGGCTGAAGGGTGGATCAGTAAATTTGCTGATGACACCAAGATTGGTGGAGTAGTGGATGAGGTGGAGGGCTGTTGTAGGCTGCAAAGAGACATAGATAGGATGCAAAGCTGGGCTGAAAAATGGCAAATGGAGTTTAACCCTGATAAATGTGAGGTGATTCATTTTGGTAGGACTAATTTAAATGTGGATTACAGGGTCAAAGGTAGGGTTCTGAAGACTGTGGAGGAACAGAGAGATCTTGGGGTCCATATCCACAGATCTCTAAAGGTTGCCACTCAAGTGGATAGAGCTGTGAAGAAGGCCTATAGTGTGTTAGCTTTTATTAACAGGGGGTTGGAGTTTAAGAGCCGTGGGGTTATGCTGCAACTGTACAGGACCTTGGTGAGACCACATTTGGAATATTGTGTGCAGTTCTGGTCACCTCACTATAAGAAGGATGTGGAAGCGCTGGAAAGAGTGCAGAGGAGATTTACCAGGACGCTGCCTGGTTTGGAGGGTAGGTCTTATGAGGAAAGGTTGAGGGAGCTAGGGCTGTTCTCTCTGGAGCGGAGGAGGCTGAGGGGAGACTTAATAGAGGTTTATAAAATGATGAAGGGGATAGATAGAGTGAACGTTCAAAGACTATTTCCTCGGGTGGATGGAGCTATTACAAGGGGGCATAACTATAGGGTTCGTGGTGGGAGATATAGGAAGGATATCAGAGGTAGGTTCTTTACGCAGAGAGTGGTTGGGGTGTGGAATGGACTGCCTGCAGTGATAGTGGAGTCAGACACTTTAGGAACATTTAAGCGGTTATTGGACAGGCACATGGAGCACACCAGGATGGTAGGGAGTGGGATAGCTTGATCTTGGTTTCAGATAAAGCTCGGCACAACATCGTGGGCCGAAGGGCCTGTTCTGTGCTGTACTGTTCTATGTTCTATGTATACCGGAAGAAGGTTCCTGATGTTGGGGAAGTGCAGAACTCGGGGTCACAATCTAAGAATAAGGGCTAAGTCGTTCAGGACTGAGATAAGGAAGACCTTCTTCACTCAGGGCATTGTGAACCTGTGGAATTCTCTCCCACAGATACAAACGAATGGTCTAGTTGGGCACATGAGCTGCGCGGGCTTGGAGGGCCGAAGGGCCTGTTCCTGTGCTGTATTGTTCCTTGTTCTTTGTATATCCGATCAGGCCCTGGGGACTTGTCTACCTTAATGTTTCTCAAGAACCCCAATACCTCCTCCTTTTTGATCTCAACATGACTCAAACTATCTACACATCCTTTCCCAGACTCATCATCCACCAAGTCCTTCTCTTTGGTGAATACTGACGCAAAGTACTCATTTAATACCTCGCCCATTTCCTCTGGCTCCACACATAGATTCCCTCCCCTGTCCTTGAGTGGGCCAACCCTCTCCCTGGCTACCCTCTCCCTCTTTATATATGTGTAAAAAGCCTTGGGATCTTCCTTAATCCTGCTGGCCAATGACTTTTCATGACCCCTTTTAGCCCTTCTTACTCCTGGCTTAGGTTTCTTTCTACTTTCCTTGTATTCCACACTTGCTTCATGTGTTCCCAGCCTCCTAGCTTTGATAAATGCTTCCTTTTTCTCTTTGACTAGGCTCACAATATCTCTCGTTATCCAAGGTTCCCAAAACTTGTCATACTTATCCTTCATCCTTACAGGATCTCAATATTGAAATGGGGGCCGGCGCCCCCCTCCTCTGCAGATAGTCGAGGTTCTTGGAAACATAGATTCCCTACAATGCAGAAAGAGGCCATTCAACCCATCAAATTAGCAACAACCTGTGAAAGAATATCTTACTCAGGCCTTCTACCCCGCCCTATCCCCGTAACCGCACACACTTACCATGGCAAATCCACCTACCCTGCATCTGGGTCACTAATGTCCTTTAGGGAAGGAAATCTGCCGTCCTCACCCGGTCTGGCCTACATGTGACTCCAGACCCACAGTTTGTTGTTGACTCTCAACTGCCCTTTGAAATGACCGAGCAAGCCTTTCAATTTAAGGACAACTAGGGATGGGCAATAAATGCTGGCCAGCCGGTGACACCCATGTCCCAGGAATAAATAAGGAAAAATAGAACATAGAAAAGCTACAGCACAAACAGGCCCTTCGACCCACAAGTTGTGCCGAACATGTCCCTCCCTACTAGGCTTACCTATAACCCTCTATCTTACTAACTTCCATGAACTTATCCAAAAGTCTCTTAAAAGACCCTATCGAATCCGCCTCCACCACCACGACCGGCAGCCGATTCCACGCACCCACCACCCTCTGAGTGAAAAACTTACCCCTAACATCTCCTCTGTACCTACTCCCCACCACCCTAAACCTGTGACCTCCTGTGACAACCATTTCAGCCCTGGGTAAAAGCCTCTGAGAATCCACTCTATCAATACCTCTCAACATCTTATACACCTCTATCAGGTCACCTCTCATCCTTCGTCTCTCCAAGGAGAAAAGACCTCACTCTCTCAACCTATCCTCATAAGACATACCACTTAATCCCGGCAACATCCTCGTAAATCTCCTCTGCACCCATTCTATGGCTTCCACATCCTTTCTGTAATGAGGCGACCAGAACTGGGCACAGTACTCCAGGTGGGGTCTGACCAGGGTCCTATACAGCTGCAGCATTATCTCCCGATTTCTAAACTCAATTCCTCTATTGATGAAGGCCAGTATTCCATACGCCTTCTTAACCACAGCCTCCACCTGCGACGCTGCTTTGAGCGTCCTATGAACCCGGACCCCAAGATCCCTCTGTTCTTCCACACTGCCAAGCATCTTACCCTTAATATTATATTCTTCCATCCTATTCGACCTGCCAAAATGAACCACCACACACTTATCTGGGTTGAAGTCCGTCTGCCACTTCTCCGCCCAGTCTTGCATCTTATTGATGTCTCGTTGCAACTGCTGACATCCCTCTACACTATCCACAACACCACCAACCTTTGAGTCATCAGCAAACTTACCAACCCATCCTTCCACTTCCTCATCCAGGTCATTTATAAAAATCACAAATAGCAAGGGTCCCAGAACAGATCCCTGGGGCATTCCACTGGTGACCGACCTCCATGCTGAAAAAGACCCATCTACAACCACTCTTTGCCTTCTGTGGGCAAGCCAGTTCTGAATCCACAAAGCAACGTCCCCTTGTATCCCATGCCCCTTCACTTTCTCTATAAGCCTTGCATGGGGCACCTTATCAAACGCTTTACTGAAATCCAAATAAACCACATCTACCGCTCTTCCCTCGTCTAAGTGTCTTTTCACATCTTCAAAAAACTCAATCAGACTGGGAGGCATGATCTGCCTCGGACAAAGCCGTGCTGGCTACTTCTGATCATACTATTCCTTTCCAAATGTTCATAAATCCTGCCTCTCAAGATCTTCTCCATCAACTTACCTACCACTGAGGTTAGACTCACTGGTCTATGATTTCCTGGGCTATCTCTACTCCCTTTCTTGAACAACAGAACCACATCCGCCATCCTCCAATCCTCCGGAACCTCTTCCATCTCCATTGACGACGCAAAGGTCATCGCCAGAGGATCAGCAATCTCTTCCCTCGCCTCCCACAGTAACCTGGGGTACATCCGATCCGGTCCCGGCGATTTGTCTAACTTGATGCTTTTCAACAGCTCCAACACATCCTCTTTCCTAATGTCCACATGCTCAATCTTCTCAGTCCACTGCAAGTCTGCACTGCAACTACCAAGATCCTATTCCACTTTGAATACTGAAGCAAAGTATTCATTGAGTACCTCTGCTATTTCAACCGGTTCAATACAGACTTTCCCACCGTCACATTTGATAGGTGCTACTCCTTCACATCTTATCCTCTTGCTCTTCACATACTGGTAGAATGCCTTGGGGGTTTCCTTTATCCTGTCTGCTAAGGCCTTCTCATGTCCCCTCCTGGCTCTTCTAATTTCCCTCTTTAGTTCCTTCCTACTAGTTGTATACTCTTCTAGATTTCGAACATTACCTAGCTCCCTGAACCTTTTGTAGGCTTTTCTTTTCTTCCTGACTAAATCCGTTATAGCTTTCGTGCACCACGGTCCCTGTAACCTACCATAACTCCCCTGTCGCACCGGAACATTACCGTGCAGAGCTCCAGACAAATGTTCCTTGAAAATTTGCCACATTCATCTCATTTGCCATGAGATGTGTTTGCTTTAATGCCAGGAGTACAGTGAATAAAGGGGATGAGCTCAAAGCGTGGATCGATGCCTGGAAGTGTGATGTGGTGGCCATTACGGAGACTTGGAAGTCTCAGGGACAGGACTGGATACTCCAGGTGCCGGGATTCAGATGTTTCAGGAAGGACAGGGAGGGAGGCAAGAGAGGGGGTGGAGTGGCACTGCTGATCAGGGATAGTGTCACAGCTGTAGAGAAGGTGTATGCTGTGGAGGGATTGTCCACAGAGTCTCTGTGGGTGGAAGTTCAGAGTGGGAAAGGGTCGATCACTTTGCTGGGAGTTTTCTATAGGCCGCCCAATAGTAACAGGGAGGTGGAGGAGCAGATAGGGAAACAGATCCTGGAGAGATGCAGTAATAGCAGAATTGTTGTGATGGGAGACTTTAATTTCCCAAACATAGATTGGAATATCCCTCGGGTAAGGGGATTGGATGGGGAGGAGTTCGTTAGGTGTGTTCAGGAGGGTTTCCTGACACAGCATGTGGACAAGCCTACAAGAGGAGAGGCTGTACTTGATCTGATACTGACCAATGAACCTGTACAGGTGTCAGATCTCTCAGTGGGAGAGCATCTTGGGGATAGCGATCATAACTCTATCTCCTTAATGCTTGCATTGGAAAAAGAGAGGATCAGGCAAGCTAGGAAAGCGTTTATATGGAGTAAGGGGAAATATGAAGACATAAGGCAGCAAATTAGAGGAGTGAATTGGAAGGAAGTATTCTCGGGGAAATGTACTGAAGAGAGGTGGCAGTTTTTCAAGGAATGTCTGTCTAGAGTTCTACAGGACAATGTTCCGAGCAGACAGGGAGGAGTTGGTAGGTTAAAAGAACCGTGGTGCACGAAAGCTGTGCGGGACCTAGTCGAGAAGAAAAGGAAAGCGTACAAAAGGTTCAGAGAGCTTGGCGAAGATAGGGATTTAGATGAGTATACGGCTTGTAGGAAGGGACTAAAGAAGGAAATTAGGAGAGCCAGAAGGGGTCACGAGAAGGCCCTGGCAGGTAGGATTAAGGAGAACCCTAAGGCGTTCTATAAATATGTGAAGAGTAAAAGGATGAGACGTGAAGGAATAGGGCTATAAAAGGTGAAGGCGGGAAAATCTGTACAGAACCAGTAGAAATGGCAGAGGTGCTTAATGAGTATTTTGCCTCGGTTTTCACAGAGGAGAAGGGCCTGGGTGGATGTACTGCGGGCTTGCGGTGGACTTAAAGGATTGAGTATGTGGACTTTAACAAAGAGGTTGTGCTGGAATCTTTGAATGGCATCAAGATAGATAAGTCGCCGGGTCCGGATGGGATGTACCCCAGGTTACTGTGGGAGGCGAGGGAAGAGATTGCAGAGCCTCTGGAGATGATCTTTGCGTCGTCGATGGAGACGGGAGAGGTGCCGGAGGATTGGAGGATTGCGGATGTGGTTCCTATTTTCAAGAAGGGGAATACCAACCTCAGTGGTTGGTAAGCTGATGGAGAAGATCCTGAGGGACAAGATTTATGAGCATTTAGAGAGGTTTAGTATGCTCAAGAATACTCAGCATGGCTTTGTCAAAGAAAGATCGTGCCTTACGAGCCTGGTGGAGTTCTTTGAAAATGTGACTAAACACATTGACGAAGGGAAAGCGGTAGATGTGGTTGATATGGATTTTAGCAAGGCGTTTGATAAGGTCCCCCATGCAAGGCTTCGAGAAAAAGTGAGAGGACATGGGATCCAAGGGGCTGCTGCCCGGTGGATCCAGAACTGGCTTGCCCAAAGGAGGCAGAGAGTGGGTATAGATGGGTCTTTTTCTAAATGGAGGTCGGTCACCAGTGGTGTGCCCCAGGGATCTGTTCTGGGACCCTTGCAGTTTGTCATTTTCATAAGTGACCTGGATGAGGAAGTGGAGGGATGGGTTGGTAAGTTTGCCGACGACACGAAGGTTGGTGGGGTTGTGGATAGTCTGGAGGGATGTCAGAAGTTACAGAGGGACATAGATAGGATGCAAGACTGGGCGGAGAAGTGGCAGATGGACTTCAACCCAGACAAATGCGTAGTGGTCCATTTTGGCAGGCCAAATGGGATGAAGGAGTACAATATAAAGGGAAAGACTCTTAGTACTGTAGAGGATCAGAAGGGCCTTGGGGTCCGGGTCCATAGGACTCTAAAATCGGCCCCGCAGGTGGAGGAGGTGGTTAAGAAGGCGTATGGTGTGCTGGCCTTTATCAATCGAGGGATTGAGCTTAGGAGTCCGGGGATAATGATGCAGCTTTATAAGACCCTTGTCAGACCCTACTTGGAGTACTGTGCTCAGTTCTGGTCGCCTCATTACAGGAGGGATGTGGAAAAGATTGAAAGGGTGCAGAGGAGATTTACAAGGATGTTGCCTGGATTGAGTGGCATGCCTTATGAGGATAGGCTGAGGGAGCTCAGTCTTTTCTCCTTGGAGAGACGTAGGATGAGAGGAGACCTAATAGAGGTATATAAGATGTTGAGAGGCATAGATCGGGTGGACTCTCAGAGGCTTTTTCCCGGGGTGGAAACGGCTGCTACGAGAGGACACAGGTTTAAGGTGCTGGGGGGTAGGTACAGGGGAAATGTTAGGGGGAAGTTTTTCACACAGAGGGTGGTGGGCGAGTGGAATCGGCTGCCGTCAGTGGTGGTGGAGGCAAACTCAATAGGGTCTTTTAACCTGGGAGGTTCCCCCTCATTGATCCACTGGAGCAAGCTGAGAGGGGTGATTGAAAAGCAGCAGTGCTGGTAAGAGATTAATTGGATTAATTGAATTGTTTATTTATTTAATTAGTCAGCTAGTGTGTGTATTTTTTTGGCCTTTACTTTAACAGCAGTTTTTCAAGTTTAAAGTGAAAACTAGAAGTGGGCAGCAAAGGAGTCTGGGAAGGGTTTTTATTTTAACTTTAAAAGTCAGTTACCTGGGTGGTTCCCCCTCAGTAGTAGTTTTTTTTTCTCTCGGGCCCCTAGCCCTATAAATTGGTGCAGAGGAGATACCCGATCCTCTACACTGGTAGAGGATCCCACCCTTCCATCCTCCTCTAACCTAATTATAAGTGTGGGGAAGTTTTTTGTTTTCTTTTTTTCTTGCTGGTAATGGCTTCAGGGATGGCAGTTCAGGCAGTATGCTGCATCTCCTGTGGGATGTATGTGGTGAGGAAATCCAGTAGTGTTTCAGGAGATTTTAGTTGTAAGAAGTGCATTAGATTGCAGCTTCTGGAGGAGCGTGTAAAGGAGCTGGAGGGGGAGGTAGAGGAACTCCGCATAATTCGGGAGGCGGAGGTGGAAGTTGATAGGAGTTATAGAGAAATAGTAACTCCTAGAAATGAGGCTTGGGTCAATGCCAGGAGGAGGGGTAAGAAGCAATCGGGAAGACAATCCCCTGGGGCGGTTCCCCTCCATAATAGGTTTTCGGTGCTGGAGGCTACAGTTGAGGAGGAATCAACTGAGCATAGAGAGCAGATCTCTGGGGGTGAGCCGAGTGAGAAAGCTCAGGTGGTTAGGGGCTGTAAAAGACTGGGCCTTGTGATTGGGGACTCCACAATTAAGGGGACAGATAGGAGGGTCGGAACTAAAGGTAGGGACTCAGGGTTGGTGTGTTGCCTACCAGGGGCTGGGGTCCGGGATGTGTCTGACAGGGTATTCAGGACTCTTAGGGGGGAGGGAGATAAACCACAAGTTATTGTACATGTGGGGACACACGACATAGGGAGGATAGGGGAAGGGGATATTAGGCAGGGATTTATGGAGTTGGGGTGGAAACTAAAGGCCAAGACTGACAGAGTGGTTATCTCTGGACTCTTGCCTGTACCACGGGATAGTTTAGAGAGGAATAGGGAGAGGGAAGGTTTGAATTCATGGCTGAGGGGATGGTGCAGGAGGGAGGGGTTCAGGTACTTAAGCAATTGGGGCTCGTACTGGGGAAGGTGTGACCTCTATGAGAAGGATGGTCTACACCTTAATCAGAAGGGGACCAATATCCTGGGGGGTAAATTTGCTAAGGCCATGCAGGGAGGTTTAAACTGATTCGGGGGGGGGGAGGGATCCTGAGTAGTGGGGCTGAAAGTGAGGGATGCATGGATGGGGACTGCAATGCACGGCATTGCAGAGGTGGGGTGGAGCAGGGTTTGAAATGTGTATACTTCAATGCCAGGAGTATTCGCAATAAAGTGGGTGAACTTGCAGCGTGGATCAGTACCTGGGACTTCGATGTTGTGGCTATTTCAGAGACATGGATAGAGCAGGGGCAGGAATGGATGCTGCAGGTCCCGGGGTTCAAATGTTTTAGTCGAAGTAGGGAAGGAGGTAGAAGAGGGGGAGGGGTAGCATTATTGATCAGAGATTGTATCACAGTGTCAGAGAGGAGGTTTGATGAGGACTTATCTGTTGAGGTAGTATGGGCGGAGATTAGAAATAGGAGAGGAGAGGTCACCCTGTTGGGAGTCTTTTATAGACCTCCTAAAAGTTCTAGAGAGGTTGAGGGAAGGATTGCGGAGTCAATCCTGCTTAGGAGTGAAAGTAATAGGGCAATTGTTATGGGGGATTTTAACTTGACTAATATTGACTGGAATTGTTATAGCTCTAGCTCGTTAGAGGGGTCAGTTTTTGTTCAAAGCGTGCAGGAAGGTTTTTTGACTCAGTATGTAGACAGGCCAACTAGAGGTGAGGCTATATTGGATCTGGTGCTGGGAAATGAGCCAGACCAGGTGCTAGACTTGGAAGTTGGTGTGCATTTTGGTGATAGTGACCACAATTCGGTTACGTTCACCTTAGTGATGGAAAGGGATAGGCATGAACCTCGGGCCAGTGGTTTTAGCTGGGGGAAGGGTAATTATGAGGCTATTAGGAGAGAATTAGGAAACATAGGTTGGACTAGGAGATTACAGGGACTGGGAACGTCCGACATGTGGAGTTTTTTCAAGGAGCAGCTACTGCGAGTCTGTGATAGGTCTGTCCCTGTCAGGCAAGGAGGAATTGGTAGGGCTAGGGAACCGTGGTGCACCAAAAAAGTTTCTTTGTTGGTTAAAAAGAAAAAGGAGGCTTATGTTCGGATGAGACGTGAGCACTCGGGTAGTGCACTAGAAAGCTTTAGATTGGCTAAGAGGGAGTTGAAGAGCGAGCTTAGAAGGGCTAAAAGGGGACATGAGAAGACTTTGGCGGATAGGGTTAAAGAGAATCCTAAGGCGTTCTATAGGTATGTCAAGAACAGAAGGTTGGTTAGGGCAAGTTTAGGGCCAGTTATAGATGGCAGAGGGAAGTTATGTGTGGAACCGGAGGAGATTGGTGAAGCATTGAACCAATATTTCTCTTCGGTGTTCACGCAAGGGGACATGAATATAGCTGAGGAGGACACTGGGTTGCAAGGGAGTAGAATAGACAGTATTACAGTTGATAAGGAGGATGTGCAGGATATTCTGGAGGGTCTGAAAATAGATAAATCCCCTGGTCCGGATGGGATTTATCCAAGGATTCTCTGGGAGGCAAGAGAAGTGATTGCAGAGCCTCTGGCTCTGATCTTCAGGTCGTCGTTGGCCTCTGGTATAGTACCAGAAGATTGGAGGTTAGCGAATGTTGTCCCATTGTTTAAGAAGGGGAACAGAGACTTCCCCGGGAATTATAGACCGGTGAGTCTCACTTCTGTTGTCGGCAAGATGTTGGAAAAAATTATAAGGGATAGGATTTATAGTTATTTGGAGAGTAATGAATTGATAGGTGATAGTCAGCATGGTTTTGTGGCAGGTAGGTCGTGCCTTACTAACCTTATTGAGTTTTTTGAGAAAGTGACCAAGGAGGTGGATGGGGGCAAGGCAGTGGACGTGGTATATATGGATTTTAGTAAGGCGTTTGATAAGGTTCACCATGGTAGGCTTCTGCAGAAAATGCAGATGTATGGGATTGGGGGGTGATCTAGGAAATTGGATCAGGAATTGGCTAGCGGATAGGAAACAGAGGGTGGTGGTTGATAGTAAATATTCATCATGGAGTGCGGTTACAAGTGGTGTACCTCAGGGATCTGTTTTGGGGCCACTGCTGTTTGTAATATTTATTAATGATCTGGATGAGGGTATAGTTGGGTGGATTAGCAAATTTGCTGATGACACCAAAGTCGGTGGTGTGGTAGACAGTGAGGAAGGGTGTCGTAGTTTGCAGGAAGACTTAGACAGGTTGCAAAGTTGGGCCGAGAGGTGGCGGATGGAGTTTAATGCGGAGAAGTGTGAGGTAATTCACTTTGGTAGGAATAACAGATGTGTTGAGTATAGGGCTAACGGGAGGACTTTGAATAGTGTGGAGGAGCAGAGGGATCTAGGTGTATGTGTGCATAGATCCCTGAAAGTTGGGAATCAAGTAGATAAGGTTGTTAAGAAGGCATATGGTGTCTTGGCGTTTATTGGTAGGGGGATTGAATTTAGGAGTCGTAGCGTTATGTTGCAACTGTACACAACTCTGGTGCGGCCGCACTTGGAGTACTGTGTGCAGTTCTGGTCCCCACATTACAGGAAGGATGTGGAGGCTTTGGAGAGGGTGCAGAGGAGGTTTACCAGGATGTTGCCTGGTATGGAGGGGAGATCCTATGAGGAGAGGCTGAGGGATTTGGGATTGTTTTCGCTGGAAAGGCGGCGGCTAAGAGGGGATCTTATTGAAACATATAAGATGATTAGAGGTTTAGATAGGGTGGATAGTGATAGCCTTTTTCCTCTGATGGAGAAATCCAGCACGAGGGGGCATGGCTTTAAATTGAGGGGGGGTAGTTATAGAACCGATGTCAGGGGTAGGTTCTTTACCCAGAGGGTGGTGAGGGATTGGAATGCCCTGCCAGCATCAGTAGTAAATGCGCCTAGTTTGGGGGCGTTTAAGAGATCCGTAGATAGGTTCATGGAAGAAAAGAAATTGGTTTAGGTTGGAGGGTCACAGTTTTTTGTTTTTTTTTAACTGGTCGGTGCAACATCGTGGGCCGAAGGGCCTGTTCTGCGCTGTAATGTTCTATGTTCTATGTTCTAAGAGACTCCTGGATGAGTACATGGGACTTAATAGGATGGAGGGTTATAGGTCGGCCTAAAAGGTAGGTATATGTTCGGCACAAGTTGTGGGGCCGAAGGGCCTTTTTTGTGCTGTAGTTTTTCTATGTTTCTACTCGGGGGTATAGGTTGAGAGTGAGAGGGGGAAAGTTTAACAGAGATGTAAGGGACAAGTTTTTCACACAGAGGGTGGTGAATGTCTGGAATGCACTGACGGAGGAGGTGGTGGAAGCAGATTCTCTAACAACGTTCGAGAGGCATCTGGATAGATACATGAATAGGCAGCGAATAGAGGGATATGGACAAGGTAGAGGCAAGAAAATATTAGATTAGAG